>NC_091061.1:171133594-171180376 GCF_000393655.2 Nicotiana sylvestris | reverse complement strand
TTTAATAGTTTGACATTTGCACGAGTTCGCGCGCCTACCAAAAATAGAAAATATCTTAGGGTTCTACGCAAGAGATTGTACAGTAAATATGACAATATATGATCAGTCACGAGAATCATAGAGTCAATTGGTCTAGCAAAACATGAATATATATACATATACATATATATATATATATATATACATATACATATATATATGTGTGTGTGTCTTTGTGTGAGAATTAAACAAACACATGTTTTTGCAAATTCAAATGCAACTCTCGGTAATTCATTGGAAGCTTCGACATTGTGATGACCCAAAAGGTCATCACTTGCTTTTAAATTGAATTTTGTGTTTTCGAGGCCTTGAAAACCTCATTTAGCGTCACCTCGATTTGTGTGCGCAGTCCGGGCGCGTAGTCGGAAAGCCTAAATGTGAGAATATGTGAAAAATGATAAGTTTTGACTGTAAAATGAATAAATTTGACTTCGGTGAACGTTGAACCCGGACCCGTGGTTTGATGGTCCCGGAGGGACGTAGGAAATTATGGGACTTGGGCGTATGCCCGGAATCGGATTCCGAGGTCCCAAGCCCGAGAAATGAATATTTAAAGAAAAATTGTTTTCTGAAATTGTAATGAAATTTGATTAGACCATCATGGTATCGGGCCCGTATTTTGGTTTCGGCGCCCGGTACAGGTCTTATATATGATTTAATACATTTCTGTAGTATTTGGTGAAAAGCAGATGTCATTTGACGTGATTCGGACCTAAATTGCTAAAATTGATGTTTTAAGAAGTTTGAGAAAATTCTTTGATTTTGAGGTTTAATTCGATGTTCATGATGTTATTTTGGCGATTTAATCACACGAATAAGTCCGTAGGATATTTTTGAGGTTGTGTGTATATTTGGTTTGGAGCCTCGAGGGCTCAGGTGAGTTTCGAATAGGTGTCGGAGTGTTTTTGGACTTAGGAAAGTTGCAGAATCTGCTGTCTGCTGGTGTCCAGGTGTTTGTGCTATGCGATCGCATAGGGAAGCTCGCGATCGCATAGTGTAAATTTCAGGGGTTCTATTTTGTGCTATACGATCGCATAGTTCCTTCCGCAATCGCGTAGAGTAAAATATGAGAGGTCCATTTTTGTTCTATGCGATTGCACTGTTTCCTCCGCGATCGCAATGTGTTAGCCCCAGCCTGGGAAGGTAATCAATTTCTTCTATGAGATCGCAACCAATCTCCTTTACCCTATGCGATCGCATTCCTTTCTTCGCGATCGCATAGACCAAATTCGCCCAGTTATGTTTAAGTTCAAAAACATAATACATTATGGGAATTTCACCATTTTTCATAAACTTCATATTCTCCACACCTCTTGGGCGATTTTTGAAGAGAAACATTACCATAGGTTCATATGTATGTAATCCTAAGCTCGTTTACTTCCATTTTTTATCAACACCCACTAGATTTCTAAACCTAAAACATGAGATTAAGGGTAGAAAATTAGAGATTTGGGTAGAGTTAGGGCTTTTTGACTATTTGGGAATTTGACCTCGTTTTGGGGTCGGATTTCAAAACAAATTATATATTCGGGCTCGTGGGGGAATGGGTGATCGGGTTTTGGTCCGAACCTCGTGTTTTGACCAAGCGGGCCCGGGGTCGATCTTTGTCTTTTTGGGAAGAATGATTAGAAAGCTATAATTAAGCATTGGAATTGGATTGTTTAGTGTTTATTGATGTTATTAAGTCGATTATATCTAGATACAATTGATTTGGAGCCAAATTCAAAAGGGAAAGCGGTGTTTGAGGCTTGAGTTGGCCGTGGAAGTTCGAGGTAAGTGTTTGGTCTAACCTTAGCTTGAGGGAATAGGAGTTGAGTCTTATTTGCTATGTGGTAATTGTTGAGTACGACGTATAGGAATGGTGACGAGTATCTATACGTTGGTGTCTAGCATGTCCGCGAGTCTTTATATTTTGATTATCATGACTTCGTTGTATCTTTAATGCCTTAGTGGTGGTTTCTATTTGGTGTATAAAGTTTGTGGAAGGAATTGCGATCTATGTACCTTGAGGAGCGTTGGCTCAAGTTGTATAACGAATTGTGAAGTATAAGTGATAATTGAACCTCTAGAGCATTGGCTCGAGTTGGGAAGTGAATAGTGAAGCAAAAGTGAGAAAGAGATGAGATCATTATGTTGTCATCCTTTCCGGGCTATTGTTGATTTATTTGTTATCTCCATTGCCGGGATTTTGATGTTATTGATGTTGTTCCCTTGCCGGGATTAAATTATTGAATTGTTGTTCCCTTGCCGGGATTTTTATTGCAATTTCATTTGTTCCCTTACCCTATTGTTTGTGATTGTTGTTTGGGTGTGGAAGAGAGTTAAAGCACGAAGGGTGATGCCGTGCATTGTTTGTTTTGTGAGGAAAGAGTGTAAATCACGAAGGGTGATGCCGTGTATGATTGTGAGGAAAAAGTCTAAAGCACGAAATGTGATGACGTGCCTCACGATGTACCATTCTGTGCCGATACTATTGATTATATGGTGAGGAAAGAGAGTAAAATCACTAAGGGTGATGTCGTGCACATTTTTATTATATGATGCATTGGTGAGGACGAGATTAAAAGCACGAAGGGTGATGTCGTGCATTTATTGATTTTCGATTCTTTGTTAATATCCGAGTTATGTTGTTACTTTCGTTTACTTGATGTCTTTCTATTCGGAATTGTTATCTCCCCCCTCCCATACTTGACTGGTTATTTTTGTATTTCTTTTCCGTTGTATATATATTTGAACTACACAGGTTTATTTGGTAGTCTTGTCCTAGCCTCGTCACTACTTCGCCGAGGTTAGGCTAAACACTTACCAACACATGGGGTCGGTTGTGCTGATACTACACTCTGCACTATGTGCAGATTCCGGAGCAGCTTTTGGACCGTAGTGTGTAGGCTACCTTCAGTCCACGCGGAGATCCAAGGTAGACCTGCAGGCGTCCGCAGGCCCTGACGTCTCCCTCTATCCCTATCTCCTATTTTATTTTTATTTTTATTCAGAAATAGTGTACTGTTATTTCTTCAGACTTTGTATGTAGCAATCTTAGACAGTCTGTGACACTGTGACACCAGGTTTTGGGTGGTTAAGGCCTAAGTATTTGTAATAGATAAAATTTTCATATATTTTATTGTTGTCTTCCGCTTAAATTTGAATTTCCGCTGTTATCACGTTATTGCCTTATATTTGTTAAAAAGAAATAATTGGTTAATGAAGCAATTATATTAAAGGTTTGGCTTGCCTAGCTTACATTAGTAGGCGCCATCACGACTCCCGAGGGTGGAAAATCCGGGTCGTGACAAGTTGGTATTAGAGCTTTAGGTTATATGGGTCTCACAGTTCACAGACAAGCTTAGTAGAGTCTGAGGGATCGGTACGGAGACGTCTGTATTTATCCCCCAGAGGCTATAGAGTTAGGAATAACTTCACATTTATTCTCTCCTGTCGTGCGGTTTAGTTTCTCAATGCTAATTGAATTTCTACTCTATTCTTTCGTAGATTGCGAGAACACGCGCTTCCTCATCCACCGCTCAGTAGCCCGAGCCCTCAGCAGCAGCTCCCACGAGGGGCCGAGAGCGAGGCCGAGGCCATGCTAGAGGCTGAGGTTGGGGTAGAACCCAGCCCTGAGCAGCAGCACCAGTGGCGGAGCCTCAGGTTGATTTTGATGAGGAGGTTCTGGCCCCAGCAGTTCCGGTGGGCCCAACTCAGGTCCTAGAGGGGTTTATTGTTACCCCAGTTCTTCATGATGCTCTGGTCCTACTAGTGGGCCTCATGGAGAGTGTCACCCGGGTAGGCTTGCTTCCTATAGCACCAGCTGTCTCTCAGGCTGGAGGAGGAGCCCAGACTCCTGCTACTCGCACTACGGAGCAGGTAGCTCCCCAGATTCAGACTCTAGTGGTTCAGCCGGTTGGAGCAGTTCAGCCGGGTGTGGTAGCTCAGACCGGTGATGGAGCAGCTATGTTTGTCGATGCTTTGTGGAGGCTGGATAGGTTCACCAAGCTCTTCACTACTACTTTCAGCGGTGCATCTACTGAGGATCCCCAGGATTATCTAGACAGCTGCTATGAGGTTCTCAGGAACATGGGGATTGTTGAGACCAATGGGGTCGATTTTGCTATATTTCGCTTGTCTGGATCCGCCAAGACTTGGTGGAGGGATTATTGCTTAGCTAGACCAGCTGGTTCGCCAGCCTTGACTTGGGAGCAGTTTACACAGCTATTTCTGGAGAAGTTTCTCCCCATTACTCAGAGAGAGGCCTATCGGAGGCAGTTTGAGCGTCTCCAACAGGGTTCCATGACTGTTACACAGTATGAGACCTGATTCATCGACTTAGCCCGCCATGCTCTTGTCATACTTCCTACCGAGAGAGAGAGAGGGTGAGAAGGTTTATTGACGGTCTTATTCAGCCGATTCATCTTCAGATGGCTAGGGAGGCGGGGAGTGAGATTACTTTTCAGGAGGCGGCCAATGTGGCCAGGAGAGTGGAGATGGTTCTTTCACAGGGAGGTGCTCATGGGTCAGACAAGAGGCCCCGTCATTCAGGCCGATTCAGTGGTACCTCGTCTGGAGGTAGGGATTCATATGGTAGAGGCCATTCTCTTAGGCCTTTTCAGTCAACATTTCAGGTTTCTCACGGTGCTTCAGGTGGTCGTTGTTCTCAAATGCATTATTCTGATCAACAGTCCTACAGTGCACCATCAGCACCTATCAGTGCACCGCCGCTTCAGAGTTTCCTAGGTGGTTATTCAGGTCGACAGGGTCAGCAGTCTCAGCAGCTGAGGGCTTGTTACACTTGTGGTGATATGGGTCACATTGCTAGATTTTGCCCTCGAGCACCGAGTAGCTCTCAACATCAGGGTTCCCGTGCTATAGTTCAGGCACCAGGTGTTCCACAGCCCACCTGCCCAGCCAGCTAGAGGCGGGGGTAGAGGTACTAAAGGTGGAGGTAGAGGTATTAGAGGTGGAGCTCAGGCTGCTAGAGGCGGAGACCAGCCAGCTGCAGGCCATCCTAGAGATGTGGTTTAGGGTGGTGGGGCCCAACCCCAATGTTATGCTCTTCCAGCCAGGCCCAAGGTTGAGGCTTCAAATGCAGTTATTACAGGTACGGTTCTGGTTTATGATAGAGATGCTTCAGTGTTATTTGATCCAGGGTCTACATACTCATATGTGTCATCTTATTTTGCACCGTATCTGGTCATGCCTAGTGATTCATTGAGTGTTCCTATTTATGTCTCTACATCGGTGGGTGATTCTATTGTGGTAGATCGAGTCCATCGCTCTTGTGTAGTTGTGATTGGGGGTCTTGAAACTCGAGTAGATTTGTCACTTCTAGACATGGTCAATTTCGATATTATATTGGGGATGGACTGGTTATCACCTTACCATGCTATCTTGGACTGTCATACCAAGACTGTGACCTTAGCTTTACTGGGTTTGCCTCTTTTAGAGTGGAGAGGGACTCTTGGACAATCTACCCGTAGCGGTATCTCTTATGTGAAGGATCGACGTATGGTTGAGAATGGGTGTTTGGCCTATTTGGCATATGTTCGTTATTCAAGTGCTGAGGTTCCTTCTATTGATTTTGTGCTTGTTTTTCATAAGTTTCCTGAGGTATTCCCTTCAGACCTGTCGGGTATGCCATCCGACAGGGATATTGACTTTTGCATTGATTTGGCTCTGGGAACTCAACCCATTTCTATTCTGTCGTATCATATGGCCCCGCCTGAGTTGAAAGAGTTAAAGGAGCAGTTACAGGACTTGCTTGAGAAGGGTTTCATTAGACCCAGTGTTTCGCCTTGGGGTGCGCCGGTGTTGTTTGTTAAGGAGAAGGACGGATCGATGAGAATGTGTATTGATTACCGACAATTGAACAAGGTTACAATCAAGAATAAGTATCCATTGCCGAAGATTGATGATTTGTTTGATCAGCTTCAGGGTGCCAAGGTATTTTCGAAGATTGACTTGAGATCTGGCTACCATTAGTTGAGGATTAGGGCATCCGATGTTCCTAAGACAGCTTCCCACACTCAGTACGGGCATTATGAGTTCTGGGTGATGTCATTCAGGTTGACAAATACCCCAGCAACTTTTATGGATTTGATGAACCGAGTGTTCATGCCTTATTTGGATTCGTTCGTGATAGTCTTCATTGATTATATTTTGATATATTCTTGTAGCCGGGAGGAGCACGAGCATCATCTTAGAGTGGTTCTTCAGACCTTGAGGGATAGTCAGTTATATGTTAAGTTCTCGAAGTGAGAGTTTTGGTTGAGTTCAGTTGCATTTCTGGGTCATGATGTATTAGTATAGGGTATTCAGGTTGATCCGAAGAAGATTGAGGCAGTCAAGAAATGGCCTAGACCAGCATCAACTACATATATTCGGAGTTTCTTGGGATTGGCAGGCTACTATCGTCGGTTCGTGGAGGGGTTTTCATCTATCGCATCCCCGATGGCCAGCTTGACCCAGAAGGGTGCCTAGTTCAGATGGTCGGATGAGTGTGAGGCGAGCTTTCAGAAGCTCAAGACAGCTCTGACTACGGCACTGGTGTTGGTATTGCCCACAGGTTCATGGCCTTATACAGTCTATTGTGATGCATCTCGTATTGGACTTGGTGCAGTGTTGATGCAGGATGGCAAGGCCATTGCCTATGCTTCGTGGCAGTTGAAGATTCATGAGAAGAACTATCTGGTTCATGATTTGGAGTTGGCAGCATTGTTCACGTGTTGAAGATTTGGAGGCATTATCTGTATGGCGTGGTATGTGAGGTGTTCACGGATCACAAGAGTCTTCAGTATTTGTTCAAGAAAGGAGTTGAATTTGAGGCAGAGAAGGTGGTTGGAGTTGTTGAAAGATTATGATATCACTATCTTATATCACCCGAGAAAGGCCAATGTGGTGGCAGATGCTTTGAGTAGGAAGTCAGTCAGTATGGGAAGTCTTGCTTAAAATTCCGATCGGTGAGAGACCGCTTGCTTTGGATGTTCAGGCTTTGGCCAATCAGTTCATGGGGTTGGATGTTTTTGAGCCCAGCCGTGTGTTAGCTTGCACAATCGCTTGCTCTTCATTATTAGAGCGTATCCGAGATCGGTAGTATGATGATCCCCATTTGTGTGTCCTCAGAGACATAGTGCAGCACGGAGGTGCCAAGCAGGGTCGGGTCTGATGATGGAGTTTTGAGATTGCAGGGTCGGGTCTGTGCGCCTAATGTGGATGGGCTTCGAGAGTTGATTTTAGAGGAGGCCCATAGTTCCCAGTACTCTATTCATCTGGGCGCCGCGAAGATGTATCAGGATTTGAGGCAGGATTATTGGTGGAGGAGAATGAAGAAGGATATCATTGCATATGTGGCTCGGTGTTTGAATTGTCAGCAGGTTAAGTACGAGCAACAGAGGTCCGGTGGTTCATTTCAAAAGATTGAGATTCCTGAGTGGAAATGGGAGCATATCACTATGGACTTTGTTATTGGTCTCCCATAGACTCAAAGGAAGTTCGATGCAGTGTGGGTTATTGTTGATAGGCTGACCAAGTCAGCGCATTTCATTCCTGTGGTAGTCTCCTATTCTTCCGAGAGGTTAGCGGAGATCTATATCCGGGAGATTATTTGTCTTCATGGTGTGCCCGAGTCTATTATTTCGGACTGAGGTACGTAGTTTACCTCACATTTCTGGAGAGCAGTGCAACGAGAGTTGGGAACACGGGTTGAGTTGATCACAACATTTCATCCTCAGACGGACGGATAGTCCGAGCGGACTATTCAAATTTTGGAGGATATGCTCCGAGCTTGTGTCATTGACTTTGGAGGCTCGTGAGATCAGTTTTTTCCTTTAGCAGAGTTTGCCTACAACAATAGCTAGCAATCGAGTATTTAGATGGATCCTTATGAGGCTTTGTATGGTAGGCGGTGTCGGTCTCCAGTTAGATGGTTTGAGCCGGGAGAGTCTCGGCTGTTGGGTACGGATCTGGTTCAGGATGCCTTGGACAAGGTCAGGATTATTTAGGATAGGCTTGTCCAGGCAAAAGAGTTATGCCGACCGCAAGGTTTGTGATTTGGCATTCATCGTCGGTAAGCGGGTATTGCTTCGAGTGTCGCCTATGAAGGGCGTGATGAGATTTGGGAAGAAGGGCAAGCTTAGACCTAGGTTTATTGGCCCGTTTGAGGTTCTTGATCGAGTGGGAGAGGTGGCTTATAGACTTGCTCTGCCACCGAGCTTATCAGTTGTGCATCTAGTGTTTCATGTGTCCATGCTCCGGAAGTATCACAAAGATCCATCCCACGTGTTAGATTTCAGCACTATCCAGTTGGACAAGGACTTGTCTTGTGAAAAGGAGCCGGTAGCTATTCTAGACCGACAAGTTCGTCAGTTGAGATCGAAGAGTTTTCCTTCTGTTTGTGTTTAGTGGAGAGGTTGACCTCCTGAGGCATCGACCTGGGAGTCTGAGTCCGATATGTGGAGCCGTTATCCCCATCTTTTCCCCGACTCAGGTACTTCCTTCTTCTGTCTGTTCGAGGACGAACGGTTGTTTTAGAGGTGGAGAATGTGATGACCCAAAAGGCCATCACTTGCTTTTAAATTGAATTTTGTGTTTTTGAGGCCTTGTAAACCTCATTTAGCGTCACCTCGATTTGTGTGCGCAGTTTGGGCGCGTAGTCGGAAAGCCTAAATGTGAAAATATGTGAAAAATGATAAGTTTTGACTGTAAAATAAATAAATTTGACTTCGGTCAACGTTTGGGGTAAACGGACCTGGACCCGTGATTTGACGGTCCCGGAGGGTCCATAGAAAAATATGGGACTTGGGTGTATGCCCGGAATCAGATTCCGAGGTCCCAAGCCCGACAAATAAATTTTTAAAGAAAATTATTTTCTGAAATTGTTTAAAGGATTTTGAAATGAAATTTGATTAGAACATGATGGTATCGGGCCCGTATTTTGGTTCCGGTGCCCGGTACAGGTCTTATATTTGATTTAAGATGTTTCTGTAGAATTTGGTAAAAAGTGGATGTCATTTGACGTGATTCAGACCTAAATTTCTAAAATTGATGTTTTAAGAAGTTTGAGAAAACTCTTTGATTTTGAGGTTTAATTCGATGTTCATGATGTTATTTTGGCGATTTGATCGCACGAATAAGTCTGTAGGATGTTTTTGAGGTTGTGTGTATATTTGGTTTGGAGCACCGAGGTCTCGGGTGAGTTTCGGATAGGTGTCAGAGTGTTTTTGGACTTAGGAAAGTTGCAGAATCTGCTGTCTGCTGGTGTCCAGGTGTTTGTGCTATGCGATCGCATAGGGAAGCTCGCGATCACATAGTGTAAATTTCAGGGGTTCTATTTTGTGCTATGCGATCGCATAGTTCCTTCCGCAATCGCGTAGAGTAAAATATGAGAGGTCCATTTTTGTTCTATGCAATTGCACTGTTTCCTCCGCGATCGCAATGTGTTAGCCCCAGCCTGGGAAGGTAATCAATTTCTTCTATGAGATCGCAACCAATCTCCTTTACCCTATGCGATCGCATTCCTTTCTTCGCGATCGCATAGACCAAATTCGCCCAGTTATGTTTAAGTTCAAAAACATAATACATTATGGGAATTTCACCATTTTTCATAAACTTGATCTTCTCCACACCTCTTGGGCGATTTTTGAAGAGAAACTTCACCATAGCTTCATAGGTACGTAATCCTAAGCTCGTTATCTTCCATTTTTATCAACACCCACTAGATTTCTAAGCCTAAAACATGAGATTAAGGGTAGAAAATTAGGGATTTGGATAGAGTTAGGTCTTTTTGACTATTTGGGAATTTGACCTCGTTTTGGGGTTGGATTTCAAAACAAATTATATATTCGGGCTCTTGGGGGAATGGTTGATCGGGTTTTAGTCCGAACCTCGTATTTTGACCAAGCGGTCCCGGGGTCGATCTTTGAATTTTTGGGAAGAATGATTAGAAAGCTATAATTAAGCATTGGAATTGGATTGTTTAGCGTTTATTGATGTTATTAAGTCGATTATGTCTAGATACAGTTGATTGGGGCCAAATTCAAAATGGAAAGCGGTGTTTGAGGCTTGAGTTTGTCGTGGAAGTTCGAGGTAAGTGTTTGGTCTAACCTTAACTTGAGGGAATAGGAGTTGAGTCTTATTTGCTATGTGGTAATTGTTGAGTATGACGTATAGGCATGGTGACGAGTATCTATACGTTGGTGTCTAGCATGCCCGTGAGTCTTTATATTTTGATTATCATGACTTCGTTGTATCTTTCATGCCTTAGTGGTGGTTTCTATTTGTTGTATAAAGTTTGTGGAAGGAATTGCAATCTATGAACCTTGAGGAGCATTGGCTCAAGTTGTATAACGAATTGTAAAAGTATAAGTTATAATTGAACCTCTAGAGCATTGGCTCGAGTTGTGAAGTGAATAGTGAAGCAAAAGTGAGAAAGAGAAGAGATCATTATGTTGTCACCCTTGCCGGGCTATTGTTGATTTATTTGTTATCTCCCATGTCGGGATGTTGATGTTATTGACGTTGTTCCCTTTCCGGGATTAAATTGTTGAATTGTTGTTCCCTTGCCGGGATTTTTATTGCAATTTCATTTGTTCCCTTGCCCTATTATTTGTGATTGTTGTTTGGGTGAGGAAGAGAGCTTAAGCACGATGGGTGATGCCGTGTATGATTGTGAGGAAAGAGTGTAAAGCATGAAGGGTGATGCCGTGCCGCACGATGTACCATTTCGTGCCGATACTATTGATTATATGGTGAGGAAAGAGAGTAAAAGCACGAAGGGTGATGCCGTGCACATTTTTATTATATGATGCATTGGTGAGGACGAGAGTAAAATCACGAAGGGTGATGCGGTGCATTTATTGATTTTCGATTCTTTGTTTATATCTGAGTTATGTTGTTACTTTCGTTTACTTGATGTCTTTCTATTCGGAATTGTTATCTCCCCCACAGTATGCTCCCCCTCCCATACTTGACTGGTTGTTTTTGTATTTCTTTTCCACTGTATATATATTTGAACTGCACAGGTTTATTTGGTAGTCTGGCCTTAGCCTCGTCACTACTTCGCCGAGGTTAGGCTAAACACTTACCAGCACATGGGGTCAGTTGTGTTGATACTACACTGTGCACTATGTGCAGATCCCGGAGCAGCTTTTGGACCATAGTGTGGAGGCTACCTTCAGTCCACGCAGAGATCCAAGGTAGACCTGCAGCCGTCCGCAGGCCCTGGCATCTCCCTCTATCCCTATTTCCTATTTCATTTTTTCTTTTATTCAGAAACAGTGTATTGTTATTTCTTCAGACTTTATATGTAGCAATCTTAGACAGTCTGTGACACTATGACACCAGGTTTTGGGTGGTTAAGGCCTAAGTATTTGTAATAGATGAAATTTTCATATATTTTATTGTTGTCTTTCGCTTAAATTTGAATTTCCCCAGTTATCATGGTATCGCCTTATATTTGTTAAAAAGAAATAATTGGTTAATGAAGTAATTAGATTAAGAGTTTGGTTTGCCTAGCTCACATTAGTAGGCGTCATCACGACTCCCGGGGGTGGGAAATTCGGGTCGTGACAGACATATTCGATTGCATGAGTAATGAGTTAACAAAAATCAGTCTACTAGGGCGGAGCTAGATGGGCGGAAGGGGGGTCAGCGCCAAAAATTATATTGTGTATATATAAAATGTCAAAAAAATTAATTTTTATAAATATATATATATATATATATATATATATATATATATATATATATATATATATATTAATTAGATATTGAATCCACTTAGCTTCTTGGTATGTTTATTTTTAAAATTTTTTGAACCTCCTTGGTGAAAATCTTGTTTCCGCCACAATTGTCTATAGTCATCTTATAAACAAGCACAAATAAAAGTTTTAAGGTGCAAGTTTCTCCTTGCCCAAATCCGATGTTTCATTTTCTCTCCAAGCACATTGTGTTAGACTATTATTTTTAGCAAAAAGATCAATCTATTTTTCATATATTCAAACATGACAGAGGCAGATTCAGAATTTAAAATTTATATAGGATTCATAACATCTTTTCACGAATTGGTTTGAACATCATACTATTTAAATCAATATGCGTGACCCTGCTTGTCATGTATTACTATATAATATGGAGTAGGAATACTCTTAATTTGTAACCGAATTTTACTTTATCAAGCTTTACATTTATCCTTTTGCAAGTTTAATTATGTGTAGGGGCAATGAAAACTAAAAAACAACACAACACTACATATGTAAATAGATCTTAGCGACACAGATTCACCACAACTTATGACTTCGCCAATTGGGCAAACGAAGGCTAACCCGTTCTAGTTGTTATGAATGGAAGTAATTTCTTCTTCTCAGTGAAATCTAAAGGACCTGGTATATTAGGAGTACGGTGCGTGCTCTCTTTAATCTATAGAAGCGCTCCTGGGAAGGCAAGCCAGAATTTTTAGTGTAAATCGATCAATCCCGCCTTGTTTTTTATGACCCAAAAGGTCATCACTTGTGTCGCAAGTGAATTCACTGTCCGAGGTCTAATAACCTCCTTTTTACCCCACCTTGATTTACGTGCGTGGTCTGGACCTATATCCGGAAAGCCTTCTATGTGAAAATATGAGAAATCAAAATTTCTAGAGTTAAAAATTTGATTATGGTTGACTTTGGTCAACATTTTGAGCAAACGGACCCGGATCCGTGTTCCGACGATCCCGGGAGGTCCGCAGAAAAATATGGGACTTGGGCGTATGCCCGGAAATGAATTCCGAGGTCCCAAGCCTTAGAAATCAATTTTTGAAAGAAATTATTTTACTGAATTATCTAAGAAATGAAGAAAAGTATTAATGTTTGAAACCATTATTATCGGGCCCGTATTTTTGTTCCGGAGCCTGGTACAAACTTGTTATAGTATTTGAAAGATAACTGTGAAATTTGGTGAAAATCGGAGTTTATTTGACGTTAGTTGGACTTCCGGTTGAAGAGTTATGAACTTTGAGAGTTCTTGATGAAAATGTTGAGTTTTGAGGTTTAATTCATGATTTTTACATGTTATTTTGATGATGTGATCGCACCAGTAGATCCATATGATGTTTTTGAGTTAGTATGCACACTTGGTTTGGAGTTTCGAGGGTTCGGATGAGTTTCGGGTAGGTTCCGGGATGTCTTGGGCCTAACACATGGTTGTTGCAGGCTCATGGAAGTGGAAGGCATCTGAACAAACCAGTGCGGTCCGCAAAAAATGGAGTGCTTCCGCGGAGGGGCCTGTGCGGCCGCACTAGATTCTGTGTGGTCCGAGGTGAAGAATATTTCATTGGTCTAACTTCGGAAGCCTATATCTTTTGATCTACAAGGAATGTTGAGATGATTCAAAAACAAAAGTTGTAGCCCTTCGTGTCTAGTTTCCAGAAAGGTAAGGAAAACATAATTTGGACATTTGTAGAGACAGTTATGGCCAAAATACTAAAGCATGTCACTGCAGTCCACAAGAAGGGTTGTGCGGCCGCAGTCGATTTTGTGCGGTCCACACAGGGGGTCTGAGAGGGGTATATTTAGATGGGATTTTCAGTTATTTTTCATTTTTCAAAACCCCAAAAACATAAGAGGTGATTTTTCAAACAATCTTTCTTCTCCAAAATGTTGGTAAGTGATTTCTAACTTATTTTCTTCACTCCTTAACATCTTTTAACATGATTTCAACTCAAAATCAAAGATTTTCATGGGGGGAATTGGGTGTTTTGGGTAGAACCTAGGTTTTTCAAAAAATGGGGATTTGGACCTCGATTTGAGGTCCGATTTCAAAGCAAATTATATATTTGGGTTCGTGGGGAAATGGATAATCGGGTTTTGGTTCGAACCTCGGGTTTTGGCCATGTGGGCTCGGGAGCGATTTTTGACTTTTTGGGTAAAACTTTAGCAAACTCCTTTTCATGCATTGGGGTTAATTTATTTAGAGTTTATTGATGTAAATAAATAACTTGTTGCTAGATTCGAGCGAATTGGTGGTGGAATCAAGGGGTAAAGCTATAATTTAATCGTGAATTGTGTTCGAGGCATCGAGGTAAGTGTTCGGTCTAACCTTAGCTTGAGGGATTAGGAGTTGTGTCCTTTTTGCAAATTGCTTCTTGTTGAGTACGACGTATAGGCATGGTGATGAGTATATATACATTGGTGTCGAGCATGATCGTGAGTCTTAAATTGATACTTGTTGTATTCTTAAATGATACTACGGATACTTTAGTGGGTGAATTCTTGATATTGAGCAAAAACTTAGCATATTTTCGTGGAATTTACTTATGATTGAGTAATGGTGATAACTGAGATGAGTGAGAGTTGAGTAAGATTGGTTATAGTTGATTCTCCCTTGCCGGGACGTATATACTTGTACTGTTGAATTCTCTTGCCGGGATAGTGCAGTTTATTGTTGATCCCTTGTCAGGACTATTATTATGATTATTGTTGATTGTACATTTGGAACGGGTTGCGCGCCGCAATTTTTTTTATTTATTATGTATAGGGGCAATGAAAACTAAAAAAACAACACAACGCTACATATGTAAATAGATCTTAGCGACACGGATTCACCACAACTTATGACTTCGCCAAAGGGGCAAACGAAGTCTAACCCGTTCTAGTTGTTATGAATGGAAGTAATCTCTTCTTCTCAGTGAAATCTAAAGGACCTGGTATAGTAGGAGTGTGGTGCGTGCTCTCTTTATTCTATAGAAGCGCTCCTGGGAAGGGAAGCCAGAATTTTTAGTGTAAATCGATCAATCCCGCCCTTTTTGTGATGATCCAAAAGGTCATCACTTGTGTCGCAAGTGAATTCACTATTCTGAGGTCTAATAACCTCCTTTTTTACCCTACCTTGATTTATGTGCGTGGTCCGGACCTATATCCGAAAAGCCTTCTATGTGAAAATATGAGAAATAGAAATTTCTAGAGTTCAAAATTTAATTATGGTTGACTTTGGTCAACATTTTGAGCAAACGGACCCGGATCTGTGTTCTGACAATCCCGGGAGGTCCGCAGAAAAATATGGGACTTGAGCGTATGCCCGGAAATGAATTCCGAGGTCTCAAGCCTTAGAAATCAATTTTTGAAAGAAATTGTTTTACTGAATTATCTAAGAAATGAAGAAAGGTATTAATGTTTGAAACCATTATTATCGGGCCCGTATTTTGGTTCCGGAGCCCGGTACAAACGTTTTATAGTATTTGAAAGATAACTGTGAAATTTGGTGAAAAACAGAGTTTGTTTGACGTGAGTTGGACTTCCGGTTGAAAAGTTATGATCTTTGAGAGTTCTTGATGAAAATGTTGAGTTTTGAGGTTTAATTCATGATTTTTACATGTTATTTTGATGATGTGATCGCACGAGTAGATCCATATAATGTTTTTAAGTTAGTATGCACACTTGGTTTGGAGTTCCGAGGGTTCGGGTGAGTTTCGAGTATGTTCCGGGATGTCTTGGGCCTAAAACATAGCTGTTGCAGGCTCATGGAAGTGGAAGGCATCTGAACAAACCAGTGCGGTCCGCACAAAATGGAGTGCTTCCGCGGAGGGGCATGTGCGGCTGCACTAGATTCTGTGCGGTCCACGGTGAAGAACATTTCACTAGTCCGACTTCGGAAGCCTATATCTTTTGATCTACAAGGAATGTTGAGATGACTCAAAAACAAATGTTGTAGCCCTTCGTGTCTAGTTTCCAGAAAGGTAACGAAATCAAAATTTGGACATCTGTAAAGACAGGTATGGCCAAAATACTAAAGCATGTCACTGCAGTCTACAGGAAGGGCTGTGCGACCGCAGTCGATTTTGTGCGGTCCACACAGGGGGTCTGAGAGGGGTATATTTAGATGGGATTTTCAGTTATTTTTCATTTTTCAAAACCCCAAAAACATAAGAGGCGATTTTTCAAACAATCTTTCTTCTCTAAAATGTTGGTAAGTAATTTCTAACTCATTTTCTTCACTTCTTAATATCTTTTAACAGGATTTCAACTCAAAATCAATGATTTTCATGGGGGAAATTGAGTGTTTTGGGTAGAACCTAGGTTTTTCAAAAAATGAGGATTTGGACCTCGATTTGAGGTCCGATTTCAAAATAAATTATATATTTGGGTTCGTGGGTGAATGGGTAATCTGGTTTTGGTTCGAACCTCGGGTTTTGACCATGTGGGTCTGGGGGCGATTTTTGACTTTTTGGGTAAAACTTTAGCAAACTCCTTTTCATGTATTGGGGTTGATTCATTTAGCATTTATTGATGTAATTAAATAACTTGTGGCTAGATTCGAGCGAATTGGTGGTAGAATCAAGGGGTAAAGTTATAATTGAATCGTGAATTGTGTTCGAGGCATCGAGGTAAGTGTTCGGTCTAGCCTTAGCTTGAAGGATTAGGAGTTGTGTCCTTTTTGCAAATTGCTTCTTGTTGAGTACGACGTATAGGCATGGTGACGAGTATCTATACGTTGGTGTCGAGCATGATCGTGAGTCTTAAATTGATACTTGTTGTATTCTTAAATGATACTACGGATACTTTAGTGGGTGAATTCTTGATATTGAGCAAAGACTTAGCATATTTTCGTGGAATTTACTTATGATTGAGTAATGGTGATAACTGAGATGAGTGGGAGTTGAGTAAGATTGGTTATAGCTGATTTTTCCTTGGCGGGACGTATATACTTGTACTGTTGAATTCCCTTGTTGGGATAGTGCAGTTTATTGTTGATCCCTTGTCGGGACTGTTATTATGATTATTGTTGATTGTACATTTGGAACGGGTTGCGCGCCGCAATTTTTTTTATTTATTATCGATCGGGTTGCACGTCGCAGCAGTTATATAGATGTATCGGGTTGCACGCCGCAACAGTTATATAGATGGATCGGGTTGCACGCCGCAACAATTATATAGATGGATCGAGTTCCACGCCGCAACAATTATATAGATGGATCGGGTTGCGCTCCGCATCAGTATTATTATTGTATTGTTATAGATATTGAATTATCCTTTCACATTTCTATTAAGTTTCTGTTGGATTTGATATGTTCCCCGAAGCATGTACCCCCTCCCATTTAAACTGCTTATTCCTATTTATTTCCCGCCCTATATTAGTATGAAAGAGCTGAATTATTGCATAGGTTTATTTGGAGTCTGGTCCTAGCCTCGTCACTACCTCATCGGGGTTAGGCCAGACACTTACCAGCACATGGGGTCGGTTGTGCTGATGCTACACTCTGCACTCTGTACAGATACCGGAGCAGCATTGGGACAGTAGCACATGGGGAGCCAGCCTTCAGTACACAGAGATCCCGAGGTAGTCCTGCAGGCGTTCGCAGGCCCGACGTCTCTTCTATCTACTTATATGTTTTGTTTTCATTTGTGCCCGAGACAGACTGTATTTCGTTTCTTCAGACATCTGTATGTAGTATTCATAGACAGTCCGTAAATATTGTGACACCAGTTTCTGGTTGAGACGCATGTTGGCATTTTCGTATTATAATCGTCTTCCGCTTAAATTTTCACCTTTCGCTATTATTTTAATGTTTATCACCTATTAATACAAAGTTGTTAAAAAGGATTAAAATGAAAGAGTTAAAGATTTCTAACTTCGTGGCTTGCCTAGCTTCTACGAGTAGGCGCCATCACGACTCCCGAGGGTGATCAGCCATCGGGATTTCTCCCGTGACGTCCAATAAGAGCACCTGCTTTCCTAACCTCTTTCGATAAAGTTTATCTATCCTTTTTCAAGATGACTTGGAAAGGCTTGACTAAATGGATTGTTATCGTGTCGTTCGCCAATCGAAGAGGACATCCGATTGAGCTTGAACCTTAATTTAAAGATGGATGCTCTTTGCACCTAGGTTCTTATAATGGATTTGTACATTTTCTTTACTATTGTGCTATTTTTCTAGTCTCGGACGTGATTTGTGTTTGATGCTCTTAGTCAGTTTGTATGATTTAGTTGCAAAATATGCACTTATAGCTCATTTTACTATCTTAAAAAGCAGGTTGTAGAGAAAGTAAATTTATAGTTTGTTTTAAAGAGTGTTACAAAAGTCAATCCAATTATATCTGTACATGCTATCTTTCATGGATCACAGAAAAGAATAAATAAATAAACAAATAAGATACAAAGTGGTCTAGTTATTTTGATCAAAGAAAAAAAAGAGTTTGAGTTCAATGTACGACAATGTAAAAATTATTTATACAATTATATCATGCATAATACTACTAAAAATGTGACGACCCGGCCGGTCATCTCATGAGTTACCACTTGGTTTCCCCTATTTCTGCTTCTTATTGTTGTATTTATCGGTATTATGTGTTATCGGGTTAGTTGGCTCGGATTCGGAAAAGTTTTGGTGAGGTTTGAGACATTTAATCTCTTTTGATTGAGCTTAAGTTGAAAAAGTCAACCAGATATAGACTTATGTGAATAGGGATCGGATAGCTTTGGGAGATGATTTGGGACTTAGGAGTGTGATCGGGACGTGTTTTGGAGGTCCGTAGTAGATTTAGGCTTGAATTGGCGAAAATAGAATTTTGGCGTTTTCCGGTTGATAGGTGAGATTTTGATATAGGGGTTGGAATGGAATTACGGAAGTTGCAGTAGCTCTGTTGGGTCATTTGGGATGTGTGTGCAAACTTTCAGGTCATTCGGACGTAGTTTGATAGACTTTTGATCAAAAGCGAAATTCGGAAGATTTTAAAACCTTAGACTTGAATTCGATGTGATTTGGTTGATTCGATGTTGTTTGAGGTGTTTTGAAATTTGGTATAAGTTTGGATAGTGGTATATGACTTGTTGATGCTTTTGGTTGAGGTCTCGGGAGCCTCGGGGTGATTACGGATAGTTGGCGGAAGAATTGAGCTTGGTTTTGGCAGCTGAAGATTTTCCATTGCTTTCATAACCACACCTGCGGCTAGGGGACCGCAGGTGCGGGCACGCAGAAGCGCCCCGATGATTGCAGATGCGAAATTGTCGATGTGGGGCTGTGACTGCAGAAACGGCTCGCAGGTGCGGCTGCTTGATCGCACATGCGGTGGCGCAGGTGCAGCTTCTTGATCGTAGATGTGGAGCTGGGGCTTTAAGTGAAAACCGCAGATGCGGTTGGTTGGACCGCAAAAATGGTACCGCAGAAGCGGAAATAGGACCGCAGGTGCGGAATCCTTGGGTCAGAAGGTATATATTCCATCCTTCTCAATTTTTGAGCTATTCTTCACCATTTGCATGTGGGTTTGAGCTTGAGGGTGCTATTTGAAAAGGGATTTCATAGAGGTAAGGTTTTCGGACCCTAAACGCGTTCCTATTGTGTTATCTCTCTAATTTGGCTTGAAATTAATGGAAATTAAGGGTTAAACATTGGGAATTAGGGCTTGGTGTTGGAGACCTTTGAGTGAGGGTTTGAGGGGCCGTTTGTTGCCAAATTTTGGTACTTTTGATATGAATGAACTCGTGGTATGATAAGGATTCCATTGATGTAAATTTTATCGAATTTCGAGACATGGGCCCGGGGTCGGGTTTGGCCAATTTCGGGATTATTTGGTATAATTTGATTATTTTCGCATGGGCTTCGTTCCCTTAGCATATTCTAATGTTATGATTCTGATTTTGGGTAGATTCGACGCGAGTTGAGGTCGAGTCGAGAGGCAAAGGCATCGCAGCGTAGTATTTCATCCGGTTTGAGGTAAGTAACCATTGTAAATCTGGAACTGAGGGTACAAACCCCGGTATTTCGTATTTTTTTTGATAAATCAGGTGACGCACATACTAGGTGACGAGCGTGTGGGCGTGCACCGGTGGGGATTGTGACTTGGCCCATCCCGTAGCAATTATTAAGCCGCGTATTTGATTTTAAATCTTACGATATCACTATTTTAGAGATTGATACTATATTATGGACCGTATGCCATGTTTGGGGCCTTGTGCTGACCTGTTGAGACCCTTAGGGACATTTTTACTGTTTTCCTCACTCTATTTATCTGAAAGCATATCCTCGGTCATGTTTTACCTATTTACTGTTTAAACTTGGTTTTTATCACTCTATTTCTTAAAATGTGAAACCTATTTGGGCTGAGTTTCCTAATTTCCACTGTTATACCCAAGTGGCGGTGAAGTTAATTACTGACAGTGGTTGAGGACATAATGGTGAGGATTATAAATATTATGGATCGGGTTGCACGCCGCAGCGATACTTATATGGATCGGGTTGCACGTCGCAGGGATATATATATTGGATCGGACTGCGCGCCGCAGCGATATGACACTTGGGTTGTAGGAGCCTGCCGGAGTCTGTACACCCCCAGTAAGCGTAGTCGACTATAAACTATGGATCGGGCTGCACGCCGCAGCGGTTATTTTGATTATTACTATTATGAGATATAATTGAGCATGAGTGCTGAGTGTGAGTAATGAGTGACGAGAGCTGAGTCACGAGTGTCTGAGAGGCTTGCCCGAGAGGCTATATTTATGAGTGATAGTTTGCCCGAAGGGCCCATTTATGATATCTTTGCTGATTTCACTCTTCTCTTATAATGAGCCTCTGTTGAAAGCTGCTAAGTAAATGACTTCAAAGTATTTCAATTGAAACTGATGTTTTTACGAAGTAACTGACTTTTAAACTATTGAGTTTGAGTTGATACTCTGTTGTGTACTCTTATATATGATTTTTAACTGCTCATCACTGCACTCAGACCTTATTTACTTTAGATACTTAATGAGTTGGCGTACTCACGTTACTCCTTGCACCTTATGTGCAGATCCAGGTACCCGAGCAGCAGAGTGAGGGTCCTCAGCATTATCGGAGTTTGCCAGAGACTGTAAGGTAGTTGCATGGTGTCCGTAGCCCTGCTTTCCTCCTTCCTAACTTTGTTTTCCCGCATTTTTAGACTTATTATGTAATAGACAGTCGGACTAGTTGTATTTAGAGGTATTAGACTCGTGACACCAGATTGTTGGGATGTGTTGGTTGATGATTTACTGTTTTCCGCACATCTTGGTGATTTAAATATTTTTATGAAAAATTGAGACTTAATTCATGTTAGGAAAATGTTTTCATTAAAAGAGATTTACTGTGGATACTTGATTGGGATGGCTTGCCTAGTATTGTGATAGACGCCATCATGACCGGGTATTTGGGGTCGTGATAAGTTGGTATCAGAGCCTATGTTACATAGGTCCCGCGAATCATGAGTCGGTTTAGTAGAGTCTCGTGGATCAGTACAGAGACGTCTGTATTTATCCTCGGGAGGCTGCAGAACTTTTAGGAAAACTTCTCATTCTTGAATTCCTATCTTGCGAATCTATTGATCCTAGTACAAACTTCTGTTATTCTATTCTCTCACGATGGTGAGGACACGTGCTACCAGTCAGGATAGACAACCACCAGTACCACCAGTTGGGGCCACTAGAGGTCGAGGACACGGTCGAGGCCATGATAGGGGCAGGGGTGCAGCCTGCACAGCAACTAGGGCAGCACCTGCAGATCCACCAGCCGCCTCAGTTCAGGATCAGGTCCCAGTTGCGGATGCTCCAATAGCCCCAGATCAGGCACCGGCTGTGCCTATTGTAATTCCAGGCCTTCAGGAGGCTTTAGCTCAGATTCTATCAGTGTGCACCGGTTTGGCTCAGACGGTCTCAGTTACTACGGCCGCAGCTACTTCTCAGGCCGAGGGAGGCACCCAGACTCCCGTTGCTTGCACACCTAAGCAAGTTGTGCAGGGACTTCAGACACCGGGGGCACCTCCAGCCCATCCGATTGCACCAGCTCAGGAGTATGTGGTACCAGTTATGCCCAATGATGAGCAGCGTCGATTGGAGAGGTTTGGTAGACTTTAGCCTCCGACTTTCAGCGGTACTGAGGGCGAGGATGCCTAGGGTTTCTAGGACAAATGTCAGAGGATTCTTCGTACAACAGGTATTCTAGATACCAGTGGTGTAGCATTTACTACCTTTATGTTTTCTGGAGCTGCCTTTACTTGGTGGGAGGCTTGTGAGAGGCGTAGGCCTGTTGGTGCAGTGCCCCTTACCTGACAGCGGTTCTCTGTTCTCTTTCTGGAGAATTATGTGCCACAGTCTCACCGAGAGGAGCTATGCAGGCAGTTCGAGCAGTTGCGTTAAGGAGATATGACTGTGACACAGTATGAGATGCGGTTATCTAAGTTAGCTCGTCATGCGGTCTGGTTGGTTCCCACAGATCGAGAGAAGATCAGGAGGTTCGTTGATGGGCTCACATATCAGCTTCGGATTCTCATGACTAGGGAGAGGGTGTCAGGTACTACTTTTGAGGAGGTTGTTGACATCGCCCGCGAGATTGAGTCGGTTCGTCGCCAAAAGTGAGATGAGAGGGAGGCCAAGAGGTCGAGGATCTGGTAGCTTTGGTAGTGCTCCTTCGAAGGGTCAGTTTCTGCACGACAGAGGTCGTCCATTCAGGCAAGCTCAGTCAGCTCGCCCAGGTTATCGAGGGGCATTATTGGGTCATGGTTATCACAGTTCTCATCTGGGCCATTCATCACTCAGTTCCCTTCCAGCCCAGAGTTCGTCCTGTGCTCCATCAGTTCAGGGTTCTTCCATGCCAGGTATTTCCACTAGTCATTTCGGTGCTAGAGGTTCCCTTTAGTCCCCATCTCCAGCACCGGGGAGTTGTTATAAGTGTGGAGAGTTTGGGCACATGAGGAAGCAGTGTCCTTGTCTTCTTGAGGGTCCGTCTCAATAGAGGGGTCAACCCTCGACTTCATCTCCAATCACTTCTCCACCCGCTCAGGTAGCTAGAGGTGGGGGTCAGTCAACTAGGGGTTGCCCCAGAGGGGGAGGTCGATCAGGTGGTGGTCAGGCTCATTTCTATGGCCTCCCAGGTAGACCAGATGTTGTTGCTTCAGATGCTGTGATTACAGGTATTGTCTCAGTCTACTGTAAAGATGCCTCTGTGTTATTTGATCCTGGTTCCACCTTTTCTTATGTATCATCATACTTTGCTCGTTATTTGGATATGCCCCGTGAGTCTCTTGTTTCATCTGTTCGTGTTTCTATTTTGGCGGGCGATACTATTGTTGTAGACCGTGTGTACCGGTCGTGTGTGGTGACTATTGGGGGTCTGGAGACTCGAGTGGATCTTTTGTTGTTATGTATGGTGGATTTCGATGTTATATTGGGCATGGATTGGCTATCTTCGTGTCGTGCTATATTGGACGGTCATGCTAAGACCATGACGTTGGCTATGCCGGGTGTGCCACGGATTGAGTGGCGAGGTTCTATTGAATTTGTCCCTAGTAGGGTAATTTTGTTTTTGAAGGCCCAGCGGATGGTTGGGAAAGGTTGTCTTTCACATTTATCCTTTTTGAGGGATGTCGGTGCAGAGACTCCTAGTATTGATTTTGTTTCTTTTGTAAGGGAGTTTCCCGATGTGTATCCTGCAGACCTATCGGGCATGCCACCGGACAGGGATTTTGATTTTGGTATTGATCTGGTGTCGGGCACTCAGCCTATTTCTATCCGTCGTATCGTATGGCACCAGCGGAGTTGAAGGAGTTTAAGGAGCAGCTTCAGGAACTCCTTGATTAGGGGTTTATTCGGCCTAGTGTGCCGCCTTGGAGTGCGCCTGTTCTATTTATGAAGAAGAAGAAGGATGGCACGATGAGGATGTTCATTGATTACAGGCAGTTGAACAAAGTAACAATCAAGAACAAGTATCATTTGCTTCGCATTGATGATTTGTTTGACCATCTTCAGGGAGTGAGAGTGTTCTCCAAGATTGATCTCCATTCACGTTATCACCAGTTGAAGATCAGGGACTCGGATATTCCTAAGACAGCCTTCAGGACCAGATACGGTCATTATGAGTCCTTGTTATGTCTTTTGGGTTGACCAGTGCCCCGACAACATTCATCCATTTGATGAATAGCGTGTTCCGGCCGTATCTCGATTCATTTGTCATAGTTTTCATTAATGATATTCTAGTGTGTTCGCGTAGTCAGGAGGAGCATGCGCTGCATTTGAGAGTTGTGTTGCAGAGATTGGGGGAGGAGAAGTTTTATGCAAAGTTCTCCAAATGTGAGTTTTGGCTGAGTTTAGTGGCATTCTTGGGGGACGTGGTATCCAGTGAGGGTATTCAGGTTGATCCGAAGAAGATAGAGGCAGTTTAGAGTTGGCTCAGACCGTCCTTAGCCACAGAGATTTGCAGCTTCCTTGGGTTTGTGGGTTATTACGGCTGGTTTGTTCAGGGATATTCATCTATCGCATCACCCTTGACCAAGTTGACTTATAAGGGTGCTTTATTTAGGTGGTCGGATGAGTGCGAGGAGAGCTTTCTGAAGCTGAAGACTATCTTGACCACAACTCCAGGGTTAGTGTTGCCATCAACTTCAGATTCATATACCGTGTATTGTGATGCATCGAGAGTTGGTATTGGATGTGCATTGATGCAGGAGGGTATAGTTATTGCTTATGCTTTTCGCTAGTTGAAGCCCTACGAGAAGAACTACCATGTTCATGATTTGGAGTTGGCTGCCATTATTCACGCATTGAAGATTTGGAGGCATTATTTGTATGGTGTGTCTTGTGAGGTGTTTACTGATCATCGTAGCCTCCAGCACTTGTTCAAACAGAAAGATCTCAATTTGAGGCGGCAGAGATAGTTGGAGCTGCTAAAGGACTATGATATTACTATTTTGTACCATCCGGAAAAGGCCAATGTGGTGGCCAATGCCTAGAGTAAGAAGGCGGTGAGTATGGGGAGTTTGGCATACATTCGAGTTGGTGTCACGACCCAAAATCACACCCGTAGTGATGGAGCCTATCGTGGTACAAGGCAAGCCTCAACTCAACATCTCAACACATTAGAACTTTTAAATAAAGGCGGAAGGAGTTAATATTAAATAAAACCTTTTAGAACAGAATATAACTCCAAAAGTACTAAACAATCCATCCCCAAAACTCGGTGTCACTGAGTGCCTGAGCATCTAAATGATAACAACATTCGACTGATAAAACACTGTCTGAAAATATAGAACAATACAACATGAAAGGAAAGGAGAGTCAAGGTCAGCGAACGCCATGCAACTACCTCAATAGTTTCCTGAGTCTGACTCCTCAATCAGCAACCATCGTAACCAGAAGTGTCTAGATCTGTACACGAGGTACAGGGGGTAACGTGAGAACACCAGCTCAATAAGTAACAAAAATAAATAAGGAACTGCAAAGTAGTGACGAGCTATGCAAATACAGTTATCTCAATAACTTTCAAATAAGAGTAGTCTTACTTTTAATTTAACAGTTTAAGTCACATCTTTACGTACTCAATAAACTAGATATCAAATTTGACTGAGCAGTAAATAATATCTTCCAATAATTTTCAAAACAGTGATATGACATCTGCGATGCAACAGTAATGGAGTAAATGTATTTTGTCATACTAACAGTCACTCTGTCCTCCCATTCACTCCAACCTCACAATCACTCATTCCTCCCAGTTGCTCAGCACTCGGCAATCGCACTCAGTAGGTACATGCGCTTACTGGGGTGTGTACAGACTCTGGAGGGGTTCCTTCATCCCAAGCACTATAACAAGCCACCTCGTGGCATAAATCACTCAGGCCCTTGGCCTCACTCAATCATAAATCACTAACAACATGATGCGGCGTGCAACCCGATCCCATAAATATCCTCACAGATCAGGCCTTTGGCCTCACTCAGTCATAAATCAGTAACAACATGTTGCGTTGTGCAGCCTGATCCCATAAATATCCTCACAGATCAGGCCCTCGGCCTCACTCAGTCATCAATATCTCCAGTCTCTCGGGCTCTCAAAAATCATATAAACATCCCAAACAGAGGTAATGTCATGTATCAACAATGAACAACAAGAGACACAGGCATAATAAGCAAGAAAAGCTATGACTGAGTACAAAACAACAATTAGCTAATTCAGTAAGTACACGACCTCGCAGGTCTCAACAGTGATCACATAAGGCCTAAACATGATTTCTAACATAAAGTACAGTCAATTTCTATGAAAACAGAGGGAACATGTATTAAACAGTAGGCCAATTAATTTCATAGTCTTGCGGGACGGACCAAGTCACAATCCCTACGGTGAACGTCCACACGCCTATCACTTAGCATGTGCGTCACCTCCAAAATAGTCATATGACACAATGTCCGGGGTTTCATACCCTCAGGACCAGATTTATAACCGTTACTTACCTCAATCCGAGCAAAATCTTACTCCGCAATGCATTTTCCACTCAAATCGGCCTCCAAATGTCCTGAATCTAGTCACAATTAACTCGATTCAGTCAATACCACTTATAGAAATTAATTCCATATGAAATTCTACATTTTCTACTAAAAATCGAAATTGCACTAAAAATTCGCCCGCGGGGCCCACGTCTCGGAACCCGACAAAAATCACGGAATATGAACCCCCATCAAACCACGAGTCCAACCATACAAATTTTACCAAAATCCGACAAAAGTTCGGCCTCCAAATCATCAAACTTATTTTCAAATCCTTAGGCCCAAATTCCCGATTTACACCTCAAAAACATGTAATCTAGCCGATATATTCAATGATAATTCAATAATATTGACTAACAAAGATCACAAGGGACTTACCTCAAGAATTCCAATTTCTCGCTCAAAATCGCCCAAAACCGGACTGCTGGACTTAAAACTGTCCAGAATTTTCATGTTTACTGTCCACGCGTGTTACTGTTCACGCTACTATTTACGCTACTGTACATGCTACTGTACACGCAGGTGCAGTCACTGTTTACACGTGCGAAAAATGCAAAAGCTGCCCAGAAAATTTCAGCAGTTAAATTCAAGTCCGAATTGATCCGTTAACCTTCTGAAATCCACCCGAGGCCCTCGGGACCTCAACAAAATACAGCAACAAGTCCTAAAACATCATACAAACTTAGTCGAAACCTCAAATTATATCAAATAATGCTAAAACCGCGAATCACACCCCAATTAAAGCCTAATGAAACTAAGAGCGTCCAACTTTTATATTCGAAGTAAAAACCTATCAAATCAAATCCGATTGACTTCAAATTTTTCACACAAGTCATAAATGACATAACAAAGCTATGAAAATTTTCAGAACTGGATTTCGACCCCGATATCAAAAAGTCAACCATCGAACAAACTTTCCAAAAATCTTCTATTTTCCAACTTTTGCCAAAATGCGCTGAATTATCCTACAGACTTCCAAATCCAAATCTGAACATGCGCCTAAGTCTGAAATCACCATACGAATCTATTGGAATAATCAAAATTCTATTCCGGGGTCGTTTGCTCAAAAGTCAAATCTCCGGTCAAACTTAAGATATCTTTAGCCTTAGATTTCTAGATTCCGTTAAATGGCAATAATTTGATCTAAGGACCTCCAAATTCGATTTCAGGCATATGACCAAGTCCCAAATTACGATATGGAACTACCAGAATGGTCAAAACTTGTATCCTGTTTGTTTGCTAAAATGTTGACCGAAGTCAACTTAGTTGAGTTTTAAAGTTCTAATTCACAATTTAATCCATTTTTCACATAAAACCCTTTCAGAAAATTATAAGGATAACGCACGCAAGTCGAGGAATTATTGATACTGCTTTTCAAGGTCTTAAAATATCGAGATGATTATTTAATTTAAAAATAATATTTTGGGTCATCACAGTTGGGGAGAAACCTCTTGATGTTGATGTTCAGGCCTTGGCCAGTCGGGTATTGGCTTGTGTGATTTCTCGGTCTTCCTTATTTGATCGCATTAGAGAGTGATATAATGATGATCCTCATTTGCTTGTCCTGAAGGACAGAGTTCAGCACGATGATGCCAGAGATGTGACTACTGGTGATGACGGAGTATTGAGAATGCAGGGCCGGATATGTGTGCCCAATGTGGATGGGCTTCGGGAGTCGATTCTAGAGGAGGCCCATAGCTCGCAGTATTCCATTCATCCGGGTGCCGCGAAGATGTATCAGGATCCGAGACACCATTTTTGGTGGAGGAGAATGAAGAAGGATATTGTGGGATTTGTAGCTCGGTGTCTCAATTGTTAGCAGGTGAAATATGAGCATCAGAGGTCAGGGGGCTTACTTCAGCAGATGGATATTCCAAAGTGAAAGTGGGAGCGGATCACCACGGACTTTGAAGAAGTTCGATGCTATTTGGGTGATTGTGGATCGGCTGACCAAGTCCGCGCACTTCATTCCTGTGTGTACTACCTATTCTCTATGTGTGTGTGAATTAGACAAACACATGTTTTTGTAGATTCAAATGCAACTCTCTGTAATTAATTGGAAGCTTCGACATATTCGATTGCATGAGTAATGAGTTAACAAAAATCAGTCTATCAGGACGGAGCTAGGTGGGCGGAAGGGGGGTCAGCGACAAAAATTATATTGTGTATATATAAAATGTCAATTTTTTTAATGTTTATATATATATATATATATATATATATATATATATATATATATATATATATATATATATATATTAATTAGATATTGAATCCACTTAGATTCTTGGTATGTTTATTTTTAAAAAAATTTGAATCTCCTTGGTGAAAATCTTATTTCCGCCACAATTGTCTATAGTCATCTTATAAACAAGCACAAATAAAAGATTTAAGGTGCAAGTTTCTCCTTGCCCAAATCCGATGTTTCATTTTCTCTCCAAGCACGTTGTGTTAGACTATTATTTTAAGCAAAAAGATCAATTTATTTCTCATATTTCAAATCTGGCAGAAGCAAATTCAGAATTTAAAATTTACGTAGGATTCATAATATCTTTTCACGAATTGGTTTGAACATCATACTATCTAAATCAATTTGCGTGACCATGTTTGTCATGTATTACTATATAATATGGAGTAGGAATACTCTTAATTTATAACCGAATTTTACTTTATCAAGCTTTACATTTTTCTAAGGGGCAATCCTTTTGCAAGTTTAGTTATGTAAAGGGGCAATGAAAACTTAAAAACAACACTACGCTACACATGTAAATTGATCTTAGTTCATGTAATGGATTTGTACGTTCTCTTTATTATTGTGCTAGGACGTGATTCTTGTTGGATGCTCTTAGCCTATCTCCCCCATTTCCCCATAATGGGGCAACTTTCGCTATAAGGTCATCTCTAACCTTACCCCCATTCTCCATATCTGGGGTAATTTTTGGGGTAATTTAGCTTCAACCCTCTCTTATTTTTTTGCCAAAAATGGGGGATGAATAGTGTTCTCTCAAATATGGGGAACACTATTCATCTCCTCCATTACTATTCATCATTTTTTTATTATTATTTAATTATTTAATCTTTTAATTTATCTCTTTATATATAACTAATTATGTTTATGTAATGTCTTTATAATATTAATTTTACATATTAACTTTGGTGTATAATTTTGATAAATTAATTTTCGTGCATTTATTATTTTTGTGTAAAATTGTAAGTTAATTTTATTATAGTTATAATTGTACAAAAAATATATAATTATCTCAAAAAATGAATGGTGCAAATATAAAATATTAGATGTTGCTAAAATGGAAAGGTGCGAATATAAAATATTAGATGTTACTAAAATTGAAAAGTGAAGATTGAAAATACATTAAAATTGGAAATACATGACAATTGAAAATACATTAAATTAAAATACATAAAAATTGAAACTACGGTAAATAGCATAATAACTTAATAGGGAGCTATGTCGTTTCTAGATACACCAAAATCATTATAGTATTGACTGAATGGTGCTGAGGATTATTGTCGTTGTGACTGTGTATATTCTTGACTTCTTATATACATTATTCGTTGTTGTTCTTGTCGCATAAATTCACGATGAGTCGGATCAACAATAGAATCCACATCCATCATTAAAATTTTATTTTCTTCTTTCATTCTTTTACTCTTACTTTTTCCTTTCGGACAGTCAAAACTTCTTTTTTTGCCTGGGTTGCATTATTCATCGCCTTAACCATCCGATTATTTTCTGATTGGATTGTTTTCATATAATCTTCGTCAATTTTTCTCTTCATTTTTGCTTTCTTCGCCCCACTAGGCCGTTGTGATGCTGTGGAATCACCTGCAACATCCTCATTTAAATTTAGTGAGAATGATGATAAGTTAGGAGATGATAAATAGGGTGAATCAGGGGTAGGATTCTTAGGCTCCGATGATATATTAAATTGTCTTGCTTTCTTTGTTTTTTCCTTCCAAAATCACCATCGCTAAATTTCTCAAAATCCTTCATTATAACCCACAATTATTTTAATGAAAATTACAAATTACTAAAAATAAAAGATGGAATTTTCTTAATGGAAATTAAAAAATAAAATTGAAATGAAAGATAATAATATAATATAGAAGATAGAGAAGAATATAAAAAAGTTTGAGAAAACAATGGGGGAATGGTTGGATTAAGTTGTCCCCAAAATAGAAAAATTCCCATTTTGGGGATCAAAAATGGGGTAAAGATTGAAGATGCCCTTAATGAAGCTCCAACCCTCCCCCATCTTTGCCACCAAAATGGGGGATGAATAATGTTTCCCCAAATATGGGGTATACTATTCATCTCCCCATTACTATTCATGCATATTTTATTATTATATTATTATTTAACTCTTTTAATTTATCTCTTTATATATACTTAATTATGTTTATGTAATATCTTTATAATATTAATTTTACATCTTAACTTTGGCGTATAATTTTGATAAACTAATTTTCGTGCATTTATTACTTTTATGTAAAATTGTAAGTTATAATTGTACAAAAAAACATATAATCATCTCAAAAAATGAATGATGCAGATATAAAATATTAAATATTGCTAAAATTAAAAGGTGCGAATATAAAATATTAGATGTTGCTAAAATTGAAAAGTGAAAATTGAAAATATGCCACGACCCCAAAACCGACCCGATCGTGATGGCGCCTATCGTGAGATTAGGCCAGCCAACTCAGTTCCAAAACCAACCGCATTTTCATTTAAAACTTAAGAAAACCATTTTTCAACAGAAATCCGATAAAGATATAAAATTGAGCTTAACAAAGGGGAAAAATACAAGCCCGACCTCGGGTGTCACTAAGTCATGAGCAAAATACTACAATTGTTCGAAATAACAAGACTAACATAGTCAGAGAATATCCAACAAATATACTAAGAAGAAGATAAGGAAGGAGACGGCGGAACTGCGATCGTCAAGCAGCTACCTCGATATCTCCAAGGAAAAGTCCACAACTGATATGATCAGCAGCCGCTACTGTGACCCGAGATACCTGAATCTTCACACAAGGTGCAGGGGGTAACGTGAGTACACTAACTCAGTAAGTAACAAGTCCAAGTTATGGACTGACAGGTAGTGACGAACCAAACCTCAGGAAGTAATACAGTTAAACTGTACAGAAAAGTAGACATGCTTGCAGTTCAAGTAAAGCTCAATAGTAAATAATACGGTCTGAACAGTACGGAGTATAAAGCTCAAAACATCTCTATGTACCAATGCACATATAGCATGATCAATGTTCCGTACACCTCCACTCACAAGTGCTCAACCACTCGGTACTGTATAGGGCCGGATATCCCGGAATATACACACATCACTGACGCTAGTCATCCAGTATCGAGGAAGGCCATTCCAGCCCTATGGAGAAGATCCATCTCCAGGTATCAATATTTCGGACAAGATCCATGTCCAGGGAAGATCCATCCATCAATATCATCAATTGCGCTCACTGGGGGTGTAAAGACTCCGGAGGGAATTCTCTTAGCCCAAGCGCTATAACAAGCCAACGAAGTCATGTTCAATATCTCGCTGCGGCATGCAGCCCGATCTCATACTATCATTCAATATCAAACTCTTGAGAACAAAAAGAATATTTATATGAACTTTTCTTAGGCATATTAATCTTCCTTGAGAAGAAATTAAATTTCATCATCATTATCTTCTTCGTCAACTAACATATAAGAAGGAACCCCTGCTTCATGTTGTTCAAATTCTTCAATGCTTATTTCATCTTTAATATAATCAGCTCCAATCATAGCCGATGCTTCAATTGAAATCAACATTTCTTTTGTTGCTCTTTGTGCAACTTAAGTGATATGAGACTTGAAGACGAAAAAAATGGATACTATAACACTGAGCCAAAAATACTCCGCCTTCTATAAAAGCAATTAACTGTATTCTGAATGAATTAACTTCTTGGTAATGACTTAATCTATAGATCAAAATTGTGATGAAAGACGGGCACGCTAGGTTTTGGAGAGAGATGAGACTTTGTTGAGTTGTTTTATGCAACAATTTCATTTAGAAAGGACATATTTATAGGTGATGAAGAAGGTAAAGTTGAAATACTACTTAATTAGGATGTTGAATTGACTCTTGAATTAACCTTTTGACATCTAGCTAGAAAAAGTTTCAAAGCCAAGAAAGGTAATCGTGAAGAGAAGAAAAACGTTTGAACAAGAATTCAAATTTCACGTGATGATCAATCTCATAACGAAGGTGTTCTTGTTGCAATATGGCATCTAAAATACCTTAATTTCACTGGCATTGCCCATCTTTAATACTCCAAAATCAACAGGAGTATAAGATGAGAAAAAATCTTTTCTTGGCATGACATGTGAGGTAGCTTCAGAATCTACTATCCAGCTAGTCTCATGGGATACCAAATTGATGATGTTTTCATCATAAGCAAAAAGAAAGACATCTCGAACAATAGCAGCAACATTGTTCTCGTTATTTTCAGCTTTCTTTCCTTCTCTAGTGTCTTGATTCAACTTGCGACAAAATCTTTTGATGTGTCCTTTCTTGCCACAGTGGTTGCATGTAATATTATTGTATTTGGATCTTGACTTACTTCTACTTTTACCTCTATTCCTTGAGACTCTTGTTCTATCTCTCTCCCGGTCTTCTGGAACCAAGATATCTGCTTGAGAGGGCGAACCCTGAGATTTTCTCCTTACTTCCTCGTTCAACACACCACTCTTGGCATATTACATGGTCACCTTATCTCCAGGAGCTGAATTTTTCAAATAAACATGAAGAGTTTCCCAAGAGTCTGGAAGAGTATTAATAAGTCAAAGTCCTTGTATCTCATCATTAAAATTAACTCCCATTCCAAACAGAAAAATTCGGGTCAAAAATCTGAGTCCTTGGTCAAAGCTAAAAGAAAATTCGGGTTACTGATAATCAGGAGACAAAAAATAAAATACTTTTGAGAACAATGGTAGAGGGTAAATAGATAAGTATTTCAGTGTATTCTCAATAGTATATCGTGTCCTTACAAATGATGATACTTCTTCCTTTTATAGATCATTCTAGGTAAAGGAATAAAGCATCAGTTTTAATGACATAATCATGAGCAATAAATGACATTAAATAAGCCGTTATACAATCATTCCTATTAAATACCAACTTTATAACGTATCAAACATTTAATAATGAATTTGGACTCCTTTCTGTCATCTGATCCTTGCTTTTAATGCCTTCTAATCCGTTGACTGTAAATAATTTAAATTGGTACGAGACTCGTATCTATACATCGTCTCGTGCCTATTTAAATTCTTCTTCCCGTGGCTGTTTTCACCGTGCCTCTTAGTCAATTGCTGTTCTTTGACCATTCAACTAATCCACGTGTCATGCCACATCATTTTTAATATAAATTCAGTTTTTTCCCAATACAGATAGTCCCCCCACTTTCCATTTTTTTTATCAATTAAATAATTGGGAAGTGGATCTTCATGTAAAAAGAACTTTTGCCACAATTAATGCTCATGACAGTACTAACGTCTCAGCAGTCTTTTCCATTTAATGTTCTGTCCATGTGTCATTTTATAATTGATTCTGCTATTCATGCCCTTCTTCGAGACTTCTTCAATCTCACTATTTACGAAGTGACAACTGCCTTTATTATAGGCTTTTCATCATTATACTTTAAAATTTGACGGTTCCCATTTTACACATACTTTGTCTTCCTTTGTCTTCTTCACAGATTTTCAGCACATACTTTCTTCTTAACAATGTCTTCTTCAAACCGTAACCGTAAAAAAGTTCCAATTCTAGATCAGTTCCCCAACGCCCCTGTTAGACACAGAAGAGGCGGAGGAAGTAGGCCTCGAACTGGGTTAGAATCTACACGAGGCGGTTCATCTAGTTCTTCTTCAAGGAGTTTTATCCCAAAAGCCTCTTCTTCTAAAAGTAGGGAAATTCTTGATACTTCTCAAGAACCCTCAGTTGATGATATAGTTCCCGGCGATTTGTCTTTTGAAAGTGACAAAACGTCTCTTCAAAAACAAATTAAAAATTTAGAAAGAGCCGATACTTATCCAACATTAGTAACTGAGCTTACAATCCCCACCATAAGAAAAGATTGTAATTGGAAGGATAGTCTTCGAATGTCAATTCCTTCCCCAAATCAAAAAATTTCCTCTTTTAGAAATGGGTATTCTTCTGTTTACACTTACCCCTTCACTTTAGGTTTTAATCCTCCAATTGACCCAGTTATTCTCGATTTTTGTCGTTTCTTTACCATTTGTTAGGCCCAAATTGGTCTATTGGTGTGGAGAACAGTGGCTTGTTTGAGATATTTATCATCCAAGGCCAATGTCAATTTCACCTTTTCTCATCTCATTCATCTATACCATCCCAACTTAATACGCCATGGGGTCTTCACCTTAACTGCAAGGAGCAAAAAAGTTTTGGTAAACCCCGAGGATGACAAAGATCGTGGATGGTATATTCGTTACGTTGCTGTCCGTACAGTGGATTTGATTGGTGAAACAAATATTCCCTTTCCTGAGAAGTGGAATTTTGAACGTAAGTTTCCTCTTATTTACCGTACCTACTTTTGAGAATTTCAAAAGAATGTTGTTTTTAACCTCTTCCCTTCTTGGTTTTTTGTAGCAACCATGGGAGATATGGAACCTATTCCCAACTTTCGTGGTTGGGTAGATTCACTTTTGAAGATTGCTACTAGGGAGCAGAGAACTTGGAAATCAATTTCTTCTTTACATGGCTGGAAAGTCAAAACACATGGTATCCACCCTTTTAAAACTTTTGTTTTACATGTTAAGCACTTTTTCCTCAACTTTAATCATGTATATCCATTCTTTAATCAGGATTTGGCATTAGAGGAATGACAGCTGAAGTAGCTGTGGCCATTCGCATGTCTGCGAATGCTGCTCTGGATTTAGATAAGGCTCGAGCCTTGCTGCCTAAAAGAAAAGCTACAAAGGAAGGTTCTGAAGAAGAAGAGGAGGGTACCTCCCTAATTACCAGGCCAAGGGCCAGGAGACGAATAGTCATTGATGATGAAATTGAAAACACTCCTGCTCGTACCTCCGCCACTGAGCCTGTTTTGATTCAACTGATGAGGATGCCGAACCAAGATATAATAATGAATCAATTCAGCACCTTTTTGACAGTGGCTTCGGGAGTGGCGAGCTCGGACCTGTTTTTGATGAAGCTCCTATTTCCTCATTTGTTCCTATTCCCTCCATTCATCTGCCAGCCGTAAGTGTTTCTTTACTAGCTTTAACAACTTCCGTTTGTTTGCCAATTTCTATTGCTCCTATATCTGTTCCCTTGGCTGCTTCAACCGCACCTGCTTCTGCTCCGGTGTTGGTTTCTACATCTTTTCCCTCCATTCCTTCCGCTGCTCCTCTTCCCTATGTTCTTCATACAGAGACAGGTTCTACCAGCGGAAATATAACAATGAGAAGTGTTACTTTGGAGGTTCCTGCCAATCATAGCCTCCTGAGGAAAACCGGCAGAGCCGATGTTTGGCTCGAACCTCTTATTGGAGATATCGAGAAGAAGAAGATGGAGAGCCATAGCTGCTTAACTTTGATGAACGACGTAGTTCATTCTACTTTGAAGGTATTTCAACCAACAAGTTTTTTTCTCTTCTCTTTTTTTTAAATTATCTTCAATTTCTCATTTCCATGACTTACCTCTGTAGGCTAACCTTATTAGCACGGAATTAATGAGAAGAATTTCCTCACTGGAAAGAAAAGCTCGTGAGTCTGAGAAGTCTGTCCACGAGGCTGAGGAAATTGCTAGGGGAGCCCAACTTGAAGCAACCAACTGGAAGGAGCAGTTCGAAAATGCTCAAGGGACTATAGAAGAGTTGCAAGAAAATAAAAACCTCCTAGAGCAGCAAAACCGTGGTTTAACTTCTGAGCTGGCAACAGTCAAAGCTTCTCCAAGCCAATTGAAAAGAGACAAAGAGCTTTTAGAATGCTCTTTATCAGAACAATTATCCAGAGCTAGTGAAGAAGTTAGAGAGCTGAAGGCACTTTTGGCTAAAAAGGAAGAATATGCAGGAGAGTTAGTGCAAAACTTGACTCAAGCTCAGGCTGACTTACAGACTTCTTCTGTCGAGATTCAAGCCTTGAAGAGTTCTCATGCTTCTCTTGAAGCTTCCCTTGATTCCCACTTAGCTGAAAATCAAATTTTAAAAAACGATCTTGCTATGTGGGAAAACGAATATGGACTTCTAGAGGAAAATTTTAACATAGAAGTGAGTTGGGCTTTTCTGAATTCTCGTCGTGATTCTTTGACGGAAGCTGCTCAAGAGGGTTAGTTCAGTCATAGATACCATCGAGAAAAGCCAACACTCTACTGATACTCCTTCTCCTGCCCTTGAAGTTCCTGAAAATGTTGCTATTCCAGCTTCAGAGGGTGAAACTTCTACAACCCAGTCTATGGAAGTTGAAGCTTCCGTGAAATCCCCTCAACTGAATGATGGTTTGATCCCTTAATTTTTTTTAAAGGATTATTTGGTGAAAGTCCTCAGTTATCATAATGGGGCAATTTTATAAACTTTTATTGACTAAGTTTCTACTTAGTTTTTTTAATTAGATCAAGAAGTTTGTTAATACTTCAATGTGTTCTACTCTTGCCTTTTCTTTACTTATTTAGGACTTATAGAATAGTTTAGCATTTTTATCCTTTGAAAATGCTTTATGATTCTCCCATGACTTATTGACATGAGGCTTATAAAAGAGGGCCCTTTTATTTTATCGACACTTAATGAAGAAGACGTCTCAACTTCATAATGGTGTTAAAATACGATGAAAGTAATAGGAAAACACACGTTTTGTATGAAACAACTTTGGCAAGTTTTCATTCATAAACTTTTAACAAGTGTTTGACTGTTACATGTATTACAATACATCTACAACTTTTCTCGTAACTGTTTTTCTTGTAACAGATTTGTAAATAACATAAACTAAACAAGGTTTTTTTTATAACCTGTTTCAGTACATAGTCATGACCCTATCTTTACATGTTAAGAAGGGTTTGAGAGGTGACTTTGTTTATGAGTTTGAGAGATGACTCTGTTGTTCTCATGAATGCTGAAGACTTCGTAACTTCTTCTCAACACTTGCTTCAGTTTGGCCGACTTTTATTCGATACTCGTATCTGTTTCTTTGCACCTATCTGTGTATAATATGTAGTCCCCCAAGTGTTTGAGCGGTGAAGTATGAAGCCTCGAACACTTGTTTATTTCTTTTTACTTTGGCCCTTTTCCTGAAACAGAAAAATATACGAGACTCGACTATGTGTATTTCCATCAGATTAATTGTAACCCTGGGCTAGGAATTTATGCATACTCCATTTTGCCTTGCAGGTTGTGACTCATCATTTGGCACGAGTTAGGATATTTAGCCTAGCATCTAAAATCGTTAGTAAAATATTAAAAAATCAAGAGAAGAATTTTTACATGATGATACCTGACCGTAGGTACTTTCTTAAAAGTAATATCTTTTTAAGTGGACAGCATTCCAATGTGAGGGTAAAACTTTACCATCCATTGTTTCCAACTGGTATGCTCCTTTTCCCGCAATGCCACGAACTTTGTATGGTCCTTCCCATGTTGGACTTAGCTTTCCTGAGTTAACAGCTTTTGTAGATTGGAAAACCTTTTTAAGCACGAAGTCCCCAATTTTGAAAAATCTGAGGCGTGCTTTCCTGTTGTAATATCGTTCTATTACTTGCTTTTGCGCTGCCATCCTTATCAAAGCAGCCTCTCTTCTTCCTTCAAGTAAATCTAGGCTAACCCGCATCTCTTCATTATTAGATTCCTCCGTTGCCTGATCGTACCGTGTGCTTGGCTCACCTATTTCAACTGGTATTAAGGCTTCCGTACCATAAACCATCGAAAATGGTGTTTCTCCAGTGCCTGTTTTGGTCGTTGTACGATAAGCCCATAGTACTCCGGGTAACACCTCAGGCCAATTACCTTTTGAATCTTGTAACCTCTTTTTCAAGTTATTGATAATAACTTTGTTAGTTGATTCCGCTTGTCCATTCCCCACTGGATGGTATGGCGTAGATGTTATTCTTTTGATCTGCCAACTTTGAAAAAATTCTGTAACTTGTGCTCCAATGAATTGTGGTCCATTGTCACATACGATCTCCGTTGGTACTCCAAAGCGGCATATTATATTGCGCCATATGAAGTCTTTAACTTCTTTTTCTCATACCTGTTTAAATGCCCCTGCTTCTACCCATTTAGTGAAATAATCTGTAAGTACGAGTAGAAATTTTACCTGACCTTTCGCTTGTGGAAGTGGACCTACGATATCCATTCCCCATTTCATAAAGGGCCAAGGGGCTAAAACAGTATGTAGTAACTCAGCTGGTCTGTGCATATTATTGCCGTACCTTTGACATTTATCACATTTGGACACGAAAATGGTTGCCTCTTCTTCCATCTTAGGCCAATAATATCCTGTGCGAATTAACGTTCTTACCAGTGACCGTCCTCCTGCGTGATTCCCACAATGTCCTTCATGTACTTCTCTCATGACATATTCGGTTTGAGAAGGGCCGAGACACCTTGCTAGTGGTCCGCCGAACATCTTTCGATAAAGATTACCTTGATATAAACAATATCGTGCAGCTCTTTTGCGAAGCGCGTAAGCCTTTCCTTTGTCATTAGGCACGGTTCCGTGCTGTAAAAAGGCAACAATTTCATTTCTCCAATCCCATGTTAGATGATTAAAATTTACCTCGTTTTTGTCAGGTTCGAGAACGGAATGAAATAGATGTATGACTTAAGCATCTGTATTGTTTGCTACGTTTGCTTCTGCCTCTGCATTCTCATCTCTTGGGACTTGCACTACTTTCCAAGTTTGGAATTGTTTTACTAACTCCCGTACCTTTGCGAGGTATTCTTGCATTCGTGACTCTCTGGCTGTGTAAGTCCCCAGCATCTGATTAACCACGAGTTGAGAATCACTCTTGATTATAATCTGTGTTATGCCGAGTTCTCGTGCCAATTCTAAACCTGCAATTACAGCTTCATATTCTGCTTCATTGTTAGTTATAGAATGACATTTTATAGCCTGTCTAATGGTCTCACCCGCAGGTGGTACGAGGACTATTCCTAAGCCTGCCCCTTTTACATTAGATGAACCGTCAGTGTATAAAACCCAAGTCCCCGGGTTCGCACCATTAAAAACTAATAATTCTTTTTCTGCTTCTAAATGCATCCCCTGGCTAAAATCAGCCACGAAATCAGCTAGTACTTGAGACTTTATAGCGGTCCTGGGTTGATAAATAACTTCATATTCACTTAGTTCTATAGCCCATTTTGCTAATCTTCCTGAAAGTTCATGTTTATGCAAAATATTTCGAAGCGGAAAAGCAGTAACTACAACAATGGGATGACATTGAAAATAAGGTCTTAACTTTCTAGATGCCATGACCAAAGCTAATGCTAATTTTTCTAGCTGTGGGTATCGTGTCTCAGCTTCCAATAAGGACTTACTTACGTAATAAATAGGAGATTGTTTACCTTGGTCCTCGCGGACTAAAACAACACTTACCGCGACTTCAGATACGGCCAGATAAATAAGAAGTTTTTCCCCTACCTTCGGTTTTGCCAACAACGGTGGTTTTGACAAATAAGTTTTCAAATTTCTAAGGGCTTGCTGACAATCTTCATTCCATTCAAAATGATCTTGCTTTTTAAGTGCAGAGAAAAACTTAAAACACCTTTCTGAGGATTTGGAAATAAATCTCCCCAAAGCTGCAATTCTTCCCGTTAATCGTTGTACTTCCTTTTTATTAGTAAGGATATCCGGGATTTCTTCTATTGCTTTGATCTGAGAAGGATTCACCTCAATACCACGGTTAGAAACAAGAAAACCCAAAAACTTACCTGATGCAACTCCAAATGCACATTTTTCTGGGTTGAGTTTCATGTTAAATTTTCGCAAAATTTCAAAAGTAATAGATAGATGAGAAATATGATCATGAGATTGCTGGGTTTTGACGAGCATATCGTCTATATATACCTCCATTGTTTTCCCTAAATGTTCTTGGAACATTTTGGTGACCAACCTTTGATAGGTTGCCCCAGCATTTTTGAGACCAAAGGGCATTACTTTATAACAATAAGTCCCCCTGTCTGTGATGAAAGAAGTTTTTTCTTCATCACCAGGATCCATTTTGATTTGATTATATCCTGAGTATGCATCTAAAAAACTTAAAAGTTCATGACATGCGGTCGCATCAATTAGTTGATCTATATGTGGTAAGGGAAAGGAATCTTTTGGACATGCTTTATTTAAATCAGTATAATCTACACAAACACGCCACTTACCATTTTTCTTAGGTACAACCACCGTATTAGCTAACCAAGTTGGATATTTTACCTCACGGATTGATCCGATTTTTAATAATTTTTGGACTTCATCCTGAATCACCTGGTTCTTGAAAGCACCTTGTTTCCGTTTCTTTTGCTTTATTGGTGTGAAAGAAGGGTCCTCGTTGAGTTTGTGAGTCATCACATTTGGTGGTATCCCTGTCATATCAGCGTGGGACCAAGCAAAGCAATCTAAGTTAGCTTTTAAAAATTCGATTATCATACCTCGCATGTTCGTGTTCAAATTAGCCCCGATATAAACTTTCCGTTCAGGTTGTTGATCAAATAACATCACTGCATCAAGCTCTTCAATCGTCGTTTTGATGCTTTCATTCTCTTCAGGTTCTTGAATTGTGTCAGGCCTTGAGTCCAAATCTGTTTTCTCTCGTTCAGTTGAAGTTTGATCTTTTTTACTTTCAACTGTTTCCTATAATTGCTATTTTGTTTTATTTGCAGCGCTCGTACTTGTTACAGCGTTGACATTTCTGGCCATCTGCTGATCCCCACGAATTTGACAAATTCCCCATGGTGATGGGAATTTGATAACTTGATGCAGGGTTGATGGGACAGCATCCATATCATGTATCCATGGCCTTCCCATGATCATATTGTAGGCCATTTCCATATCAACTACCTGAAATTTAGTTTCCTTCACAACACCCATAGCAAAAGTTGTTAGTATTACCTCACCTTTTGTTACTACACTTGAGTTGTCGAAACCTGACAAGGTGTGCGCCTTGGGTAACATTTTGTCTTCAGCTTGCATTTCCCGCAGTACCCTTAGTAATATAATATTTACAGAACTTCCTGGATCAATCAAAACTCGCTTTACATTAGTATCATATACAAGTAAAGATATTACCAGTGCATCATTATGTGGAGTTGTCACTCCTTCGTTATCTGCGTCATCGAACGAAATGCTTTCATTGTCAAGGACCTGCCGCACCCGTTTCCCGTGTGTAATTGTTACCTTAGAAACCTTGTTTGAAGCTGTGTAAGTTATGCCATGAATATCTTCTCCCCCGCTTATGACATTCACTGTCCTCTTGGGTGAAGGAGGTTGTGGTGGTTCTTGTCTGTTCTTCATATAAGCTTGTTTTCCTTTCTCACTAAATAACTCAGTGAGATATCCTTGCTTCAATAAATGATCTACTTCACTTTGCAGGAATCTGCATTCTGAAGTTTTGTGCCAGTGATCGTTGTGAAATTCGCACCAATGATCCGGATTGCGTCTACTTGGGTTTGACCGCATTTCTTTCGGCCACCGTACCTTATCTCCCATGCTTCTTAAAACAGCTACGAGCTCGGAGGTAGAGACGTTGAAATTATATCCACCGAATCGTGCCTTTAAACTCCGGTCATCATCACGTAATTCTTGTCTATTCCGATCATTCCTGAACTTTGAAGCAGAGCTAGAATCCTGGTTCCTTGACTTTTGATCGTATTGTTGGTTATCTTGCTTCGACCGTGGATCCTTTCCTGCGGGTCCCATATATGGATCGTACCTGTTTTTACCTGATCTTTTTTCGGAATCTGACCTTCGGGTACCGCCCCTTTCTTCATGATGGAGCTTAGGTACGGTATCTTCTTCGATTCGCAGCTTCGTGCTATACCTGTTGTAAACATCATTCCATGTGGTTGCAGGAAATTCTCGAAGACTTTCTTTGAGTCGTCTCGTGGCTTCAGAACTTTTGTCATTTAAATTACTTGCAAAAGCTATAGCAGCCCAATTGTCAGGCACACGAGGTAGAGTCATTCTTTCACGTTGGAACCTATCAACGAAGTTTCTAAGCAACTCCGAATCCCCTTGTTTGATTTTGAAAATATCTTCCATCCTTTTCTCAACTTTTTGTGCTCCCGAATGTGCTTTAATAAAAGAATCTGCAAGCTCAGCAAAAGAATTAATAGAATTTTCAGATAAAAGAGAATACCAGGTTAATGCACCCTTGGTGAGTGTTTCTCCAAATTTCTTGACCAATACTGATTCAATTTCTTGTTTGGTCAAGTCGTTGCCTTTCACGCCGGTTGTAAATGCAGTCACGTGGTCACGTGGGTCTGTAGTACCATCATATTTCGGGATGTCAGGCATTTTGAATTTTTTCGGAATTGGAAGGGGAGCAGCACTAGGCTTCCATGGTTGTTGTGAGTATTTGTCCATGTCTACTCCTTTTATTACAGGTGGAACTCCAGGGATTTGCTCTATTCGTTCATTTTGTTCCTTCAGCTGTTTCTGCAAGGTTAGTACTAAATTTTGCAAATATGAATTATTTAAATTACCTGGTCCCCCTTCTTGTGGTTCACTGGGAGTTGCTCCGTTTCCAGAATTATCAAGACCAGAACGGGGGTTCTCCAATGTATTATTATTAGGAGTCGGTGTAGGTGGCGCAGCAGGCAATCGACTAACAAGTGCCTGAAGAGCTTTGCCGACTTGTGCATCGATTAGCTTTTGCAAAGCTTCAGTTGTAACTCCTTCAAAATGTTCAGATTGCTCTTGTTGATCAGCACGGGATTCAGTAACAGGAGTGCCTTCACGAGATTGACGTGATGAATTTAAAGGAGAGGGAACCACGGTATCTTGATTTTGATGTTTGATTTTCATGGTTTCCCAATGTGTTGTTACTGTTGTTGTCGGCGTTATTGTTAGACATGGTAACGATAATAGATAAGATATAGCTTAAAATGAAAGATTATCAGATTCCCGGTAACGGAACCAATTTGTTTAACCAAAAATCTGAGTCCTTGGTCAAAGCTAAAAGAAAAATTCGGGTTACTGATAATCAGGAGACAAAAAATAAAATACTTTTGAGAACAATGGTAGAGGGTAAATAGATAAGTATTTCAGTGTATTCTCAATAGTATATCGTGTCCTTACAAATGATGATACTTCTTCCTTTTATAGATCATTCTAGGTAAAGGAATAAAGCATCAGTTTTAATGACATAATCATGAGCAATAAATGACATTAAATAAGTCGTTATACAATCATTCCTATTAAATACCAACTTTATAACGTATCAAACATTTAATAATGAATTTGGACTCCTTTCTGTCATCTGATCCTTGCTTTTAATGCCTTCTAATCCGTTGACTGTAAATAATTTAAATTGGTACGAGACTCGTATCTATACATCGTCTCGTGCCTATTTAAATTCTTCTTCTTGTGGCTGTTTTCACTGTGTTTTCACCGTGCCTCTTAGTCAATTGCTGTTCTTTGACTATTTAACTAATCCACGTGTCATGCCACATCATTTTTAATATAAATTCAGTTCTTTCCCAATACACTGATCAAGGACGCCCTGAAAATTATTTATGTGATCAATAATATGACTGTCTTCCTTGTATTTAAAGGTCATCATTTGCTTTAGCAGAGACAACTTATTGTTCCCAGTTTTTGGAGCATAAAGAGTCTCTAACTTTTCCTACGGAAACTTGAAATGGGTTGAGCGTACCATCAAGCTGACATTCTTGAAACCAGATAACAAGGAGTTATTCACATTTTTTACTTGTGTTGACAAGTCTATATTGTTCTTTATGAGGCAGGACAAGAAATCTCTCTGTGCCTATGACATATATACGCCGAAGTTAACGATTGGTGAAACGTGTCTCCCAACCGAAGAGGTTGCAGTTCAGGCCGCGCATTTGCTGTTCCACGGGGAGGCAAATCTTCTAGGAATTGTTGAGAATAGAAACTTTTATTTTGATATCTTTGCTTAAGAGTTATGTCTAGCTAAAGTTTCACTTTTCCTTGTTTACATCAAATCTTATATTATTATTGTACTCTTTATCATTGTGAAAACAAACTCAATTGTTGATGTTTATCAATGATAATCTCGCGCTAATTAAGTGATTTATTATGTAAATCATATTTATATGGCCGATGTCTTAATTAGTGCTGTAATGATCAAATATAGTAGTGTAACTCTGCTTATTTTTTTGTTTTTATGCCTCTTGACAGGCTCCTTCTTCAATTTAGGTTCCATTATCTGATTTCCGCTTATCTACAAAAGAACACTTATGAGTATTGTATACTTATGAATCTGTCCCAATTTATGTAGTTGTCTGCGGATTTAGAGAGCCAAACTTCTTAATTTTGACATGATCAATTCAGACATAAATTTTTAAGTTTTTTAAAATACAATTTACATATTTGAAAACTTCGTAAAAAGTACTACAAGTCACCATAATTGACAATTCAAAATAGCTCAGATTGCTATTGGTGGAGTGAAGATAGTGTTACTTCACATACATGTGATGGAAGTGGATTGTTGTAGAAATAACTCTGGTCGATGATTTATGTTGTCATTATCTCCTGCACACGCAATTTTATAGTGTTGTTTGAACCTACTTTGAATGTCCCTTCGAAGTCTGACATGCTTTTTTGATTGGAAGTGAAGAGCTAGCTTCCTTAAAAACCTACTCCCTCCGTTCCAATTTATGTGAACCTGTTTTACTGTGCATGAAATTTAAGAAAAAATGAACTTTTGGAATTTGTGGTCTTAAACAAGTCAAAAAAGGACCCAGAATATTTGTGTGGTTATAAAAGATTCTCATTAAGGATAGAATTGTAAGTTTAAGCTAAATTGTTTCCAAATTTAGAAAGGGGTTATTCAAAAAGAAAATAGGTTCACATAAACTGGAACGGAGGGGATAATACTTATTACTTAATAAGAATTTGTTAGGCAAGAAAAATAGGTTAGTTAAGGAAAGGTTAATGCGAACATTTTGATGAATGTGTTTAGCTAGATGGGCTTTGTAGACAAATAAGGGATTTGGCCAAAAAAAAAGTAGGGTATTATCACTCTTAGCCCATACCAAAAATTATTTATATTTGGTAGTCCAAAAAGTGTATAAAATTTATATAATATTTGTGTATAACATACAAAATGTATATATATATAAAATGTATATATATATATATACACACACACACACAAATTTATATATACTTTTGACTATTAATTTTACAGCAGCTATACAGTGTCATTTTTCCAAAGAAGGGTAAAGGGAGGGAATGAAACATGGAATTGGGCCTTTCACAAATGTATAATTTTGGCCCAATTTTTTTGTCAATCCTGCTAATTGGTTTAAGTTCAAGAGAAACTTTCAAAAATCACTATGTTTTAGTGGTTATTAGTTAGTTGTAGCTACCATTTACTATATTACTTCCTATAGCTATGTTTTCAGGTTTTTTAGAGTGTATTCGATACATTTAAATTGTATTCATGAATACAGTAGCATTTCCAGGCATGAAACATGGGATTATAGCTAGACAAATTTTTGTATTCGAGTGTATTCATGGCGTGAACATGGGATTACAGCTGGACAGATTATTGTATTCGACTGTATTCACGGCATGAAACAGGGGATTATACTGTTTTTAAATGGAAAGTGAATCAATTAACATAATAGACTTCTAATATAACTCAACAAACTCAATTATAACACACAAATTTTGTATTTTCAGTTATAAAAAAGATTCTCAATCGAAAAAACACCCCAAAAACATAGCAATCTTCAGAGAAATTATATAGTACATCTGAATACATAAATTATATTAATTAAAAAAAACATATGAATACATTCATAGCATATAGCGAGATAGTGAATACAATGAAATACATAGAATACAGCAGGATACATTAAAATATAATGGGGGAAAAAGACAGCGAATACAATGAAATACAGCAAGAAACATTGAAATACAATAAAAAAAGACAATGAATACAATGAAATACATGAAAATACAGCGTGATACATTGAAATATATTAACAGAAAATTCAAGTTGCTCAACCCGAAACTCCGTCGTCTTTGTTCAAGAACAAACCCTAATCTCGATTCCCAAATGCAAAATAACGTTGCAAACACTGATACAAAATTAATAACAATAATAATAGTTATAATAGTAACGGCGTTAGTGATAATGGAACACTTGTGAGTGGTGGTCAGCGAGAAAAGATTGTTACGGGCTCTGAAAAGCCTCTTCTTGCTGACCCAGATGAGAAAACCATAGAAAAATCCATTGATGAAGAGCAGCTCAATGATTCTGCAAAAATTTCAATGCTAAAGTCAGTGAAGTCTGTTTCTGAAGTTTCTATGATTTA
>NC_091061.1:171037110-171133394 GCF_000393655.2 Nicotiana sylvestris | reverse complement strand
TTTCTTTTGCTTTATTGGTGTGAAAGAAGGGTCCTCGTTGAGTTTGTGAGTCATCACATTTGGTGGTATCCCTGTCATATCAGCGTGGGACCAAGCAAAGCAATCTAAGTTAGCTTTTAAAAATTCGATTATCATACCTCGCATGTTCGTGTTCAAATTAGCCCCGATATAAACTTTCCGTTCAGGTTGTTGATCAAATAACATCACTGCATCAAGCTCTTCAATCGTCGTTTTGATGCTTTCATTCTCTTCAGGTTCTTGAATTGTGTCAGGCCTTGAGTCCAAATCTGTTTTCTCTCGTTCAGTTGAAGTTTGATCTTTTTTACTTTCAACTGTTTCCTATAATTGCTATTTTGTTTTATTTGCAGCGCTCGTACTTGTTACAGCGTTGACATTTCTGGCCATCTGCTGATCCCCACGAATTTGACAAATTCCCCATGGTGATGGGAATTTGATAACTTGATGCAGGGTTGATGGGACAGCATCCATATCATGTATCCATGGCCTTCCCATGATCATATTGTAGGCCATTTCCATATCAACTACCTGAAATTTAGTTTCCTTCACAACACCCATAGCAAAAGTTGTTAGTATTACCTCACCTTTTGTTACTACACTTGAGTTGTCGAAACCTGACAAGGTGTGCGCCTTGGGTAACATTTTGTCTTCAGCTTGCATTTCCCGCAGTACCCTTAGTAATATAATATTTACAGAACTTCCTGGATCAATCAAAACTCGCTTTACATTAGTATCATATACAAGTAAAGATATTACCAGTGCATCATTATGTGGAGTTGTCACTCCTTCGTTATCTGCGTCATCGAACGAAATGCTTTCATTGTCAAGGACCTGCCGCACCCGTTTCCCGTGTGTAATTGTTACCTTAGAAACCTTGTTTGAAGCTGTGTAAGTTATGCCATGAATATCTTCTCCCCCGCTTATGACATTCACTGTCCTCTTGGGTGAAGGAGGTTGTGGTGGTTCTTGTCTGTTCTTCATATAAGCTTGTTTTCCTTTCTCACTAAATAACTCAGTGAGATATCCTTGCTTCAATAAATGATCTACTTCACTTTGCAGGAATCTGCATTCTGAAGTTTTGTGCCAGTGATCGTTGTGAAATTCGCACCAATGATCCGGATTGCGTCTACTTGGGTTTGACCGCATTTCTTTCGGCCACCGTACCTTATCTCCCATGCTTCTTAAAACAGCTACGAGCTCGGAGGTAGAGACGTTGAAATTATATCCACCGAATCGTGCCTTTAAACTCCGGTCATCATCACGTAATTCTTGTCTATTCCGATCATTCCTGAACTTTGAAGCAGAGCTAGAATCCTGGTTCCTTGACTTTTGATCGTATTGTTGGTTATCTTGCTTCGACCGTGGATCCTTTCCTGCGGGTCCCATATATGGATCGTACCTGTTTTTACCTGATCTTTTTTCGGAATCTGACCTTCGGGTACCGCCCCTTTCTTCATGATGGAGCTTAGGTACGGTATCTTCTTCGATTCGCAGCTTCGTGCTATACCTGTTGTAAACATCATTCCATGTGGTTGCAGGAAATTCTCGAAGACTTTCTTTGAGTCGTCTCGTGGCTTCAGAACTTTTGTCATTTAAATTACTTGCAAAAGCTATAGCAGCCCAATTGTCAGGCACACGAGGTAGAGTCATTCTTTCACGTTGGAACCTATCAACGAAGTTTCTAAGCAACTCCGAATCCCCTTGTTTGATTTTGAAAATATCTTCCATCCTTTTCTCAACTTTTTGTGCTCCCGAATGTGCTTTAATAAAAGAATCTGCAAGCTCAGCAAAAGAATTAATAGAATTTTCAGATAAAAGAGAATACCAGGTTAATGCACCCTTGGTGAGTGTTTCTCCAAATTTCTTGACCAATACTGATTCAATTTCTTGTTTGGTCAAGTCGTTGCCTTTCACGCCGGTTGTAAATGCAGTCACGTGGTCACGTGGGTCTGTAGTACCATCATATTTCGGGATGTCAGGCATTTTGAATTTTTTCGGAATTGGAAGGGGAGCAGCACTAGGCTTCCATGGTTGTTGTGAGTATTTGTCCATGTCTACTCCTTTTATTACAGGTGGAACTCCAGGGATTTGCTCTATTCGTTCATTTTGTTCCTTCAGCTGTTTCTGCAAGGTTAGTACTAAATTTTGCAAATATGAATTATTTAAATTACCTGGTCCCCCTTCTTGTGGTTCACTGGGAGTTGCTCCGTTTCCAGAATTATCAAGACCAGAACGGGGGTTCTCCAATGTATTATTATTAGGAGTCGGTGTAGGTGGCGCAGCAGGCAATCGACTAACAAGTGCCTGAAGAGCTTTGCCGACTTGTGCATCGATTAGCTTTTGCAAAGCTTCAGTTGTAACTCCTTCAAAATGTTCAGATTGCTCTTGTTGATCAGCACGGGATTCAGTAACAGGAGTGCCTTCACGAGATTGACGTGATGAATTTAAAGGAGAGGGAACCACGGTATCTTGATTTTGATGTTTGATTTTCATGGTTTCCCAATGTGTTGTTACTGTTGTTGTCGGCGTTATTGTTAGACATGGTAACGATAATAGATAAGATATAGCTTAAAATGAAAGATTATCAGATTCCCGGTAACGGAACCAATTTGTTTAACCAAAAATCTGAGTCCTTGGTCAAAGCTAAAAGAAAAATTCGGGTTACTGATAATCAGGAGACAAAAAATAAAATACTTTTGAGAACAATGGTAGAGGGTAAATAGATAAGTATTTCAGTGTATTCTCAATAGTATATCGTGTCCTTACAAATGATGATACTTCTTCCTTTTATAGATCATTCTAGGTAAAGGAATAAAGCATCAGTTTTAATGACATAATCATGAGCAATAAATGACATTAAATAAGTCGTTATACAATCATTCCTATTAAATACCAACTTTATAACGTATCAAACATTTAATAATGAATTTGGACTCCTTTCTGTCATCTGATCCTTGCTTTTAATGCCTTCTAATCCGTTGACTGTAAATAATTTAAATTGGTACGAGACTCGTATCTATACATCGTCTCGTGCCTATTTAAATTCTTCTTCTTGTGGCTGTTTTCACTGTGTTTTCACCGTGCCTCTTAGTCAATTGCTGTTCTTTGACTATTTAACTAATCCACGTGTCATGCCACATCATTTTTAATATAAATTCAGTTCTTTCCCAATACACTGATCAAGGACGCCCTGAAAATTATTTATGTGATCAATAATATGACTGTCTTCCTTGTATTTAAAGGTCATCATTTGCTTTAGCAGAGACAACTTATTGTTCCCAGTTTTTGGAGCATAAAGAGTCTCTAACTTTTCCTACGGAAACTTGAAATGGGTTGAGCGTACCATCAAGCTGACATTCTTGAAACCAGATAACAAGGAGTTATTCACATTTTTTACTTGTGTTGACAAGTCTATATTGTTCTTTATGAGGCAGGACAAGAAATCTCTCTGTGCCTATGACATATATACGCCGAAGTTAACGATTGGTGAAACGTGTCTCCCAACCGAAGAGGTTGCAGTTCAGGCCGCGCATTTGCTGTTCCACGGGGAGGCAAATCTTCTAGGAATTGTTGAGAATAGAAACTTTTATTTTGATATCTTTGCTTAAGAGTTATGTCTAGCTAAAGTTTCACTTTTCCTTGTTTACATCAAATCTTATATTATTATTGTACTCTTTATCATTGTGAAAACAAACTCAATTGTTGATGTTTATCAATGATAATCTCGCGCTAATTAAGTGATTTATTATGTAAATCATATTTATATGGCCGATGTCTTAATTAGTGCTGTAATGATCAAATATAGTAGTGTAACTCTGCTTATTTTTTTGTTTTTATGCCTCTTGACAGGCTCCTTCTTCAATTTAGGTTCCATTATCTGATTTCCGCTTATCTACAAAAGAACACTTATGAGTATTGTATACTTATGAATCTGTCCCAATTTATGTAGTTGTCTGCGGATTTAGAGAGCCAAACTTCTTAATTTTGACATGATCAATTCAGACATAAATTTTTAAGTTTTTTAAAATACAATTTACATATTTGAAAACTTCGTAAAAAGTACTACAAGTCACCATAATTGACAATTCAAAATAGCTCAGATTGCTATTGGTGGAGTGAAGATAGTGTTACTTCACATACATGTGATGGAAGTGGATTGTTGTAGAAATAACTCTGGTCGATGATTTATGTTGTCATTATCTCCTGCACACGCAATTTTATAGTGTTGTTTGAACCTACTTTGAATGTCCCTTCGAAGTCTGACATGCTTTTTTGATTGGAAGTGAAGAGCTAGCTTCCTTAAAAACCTACTCCCTCCGTTCCAATTTATGTGAACCTGTTTTACTGTGCATGAAATTTAAGAAAAAATGAACTTTTGGAATTTGTGGTCTTAAACAAGTCAAAAAAGGACCCAGAATATTTGTGTGGTTATAAAAGATTCTCATTAAGGATAGAATTGTAAGTTTAAGCTAAATTGTTTCCAAATTTAGAAAGGGGTTATTCAAAAAGAAAATAGGTTCACATAAACTGGAACGGAGGGGATAATACTTATTACTTAATAAGAATTTGTTAGGCAAGAAAAATAGGTTAGTTAAGGAAAGGTTAATGCGAACATTTTGATGAATGTGTTTAGCTAGATGGGCTTTGTAGACAAATAAGGGATTTGGCCAAAAAAAAAGTAGGGTATTATCACTCTTAGCCCATACCAAAAATTATTTATATTTGGTAGTCCAAAAAGTGTATAAAATTTATATAATATTTGTGTATAACATACAAAATGTATATATATAAATGTATATATATATATATACACACACACACACAAATTTATATATACTTTTGACTATTAATTTTACAGCAGCTATACAGTGTCATTTTTCCAAAGAAGGGTAAAGGGAGGGAATGAAACATGGAATTGGGCCTTTCACAAATGTATAATTTTGGCCCAATTTTTTTGTCAATCCTGCTAATTGGTTTAAGTTCAAGAGAAACTTTCAAAAATCACTATGTTTTAGTGGTTATTAGTTAGTTGTAGCTACCATTTACTATATTACTTCCTATAGCTATGTTTTCAGGTTTTTTAGAGTGTATTCGATACATTTAAATTGTATTCATGAATACAGTAGCATTTCCAGGCATGAAACATGGGATTATAGCTAGACAAATTTTTGTATTCGAGTGTATTCATGGCGTGAACATGGGATTACAGCTGGACAGATTATTGTATTCGACTGTATTCACGGCATGAAACAGGGGATTATACTGTTTTTAAATGGAAAGTGAATCAATTAACATAATAGACTTCTAATATAACTCAACAAACTCAATTATAACACACAAATTTTGTATTTTCAGTTATAAAAAAGATTCTCAATCGAAAAAACACCCCAAAAACATAGCAATCTTCAGAGAAATTATATAGTACATCTGAATACATAAATTATATTAATTAAAAAAAACATATGAATACATTCATAGCATATAGCGAGATAGTGAATACAATGAAATACATAGAATACAGCAGGATACATTAAAATATAATGGGGGAAAAAGACAGCGAATACAATGAAATACAGCAAGAAACATTGAAATACAATAAAAAAAGACAATGAATACAATGAAATACATGAAAATACAGCGTGATACATTGAAATATATTAACAGAAAATTCAAGTTGCTCAACCCGAAACTCCGTCGTCTTTGTTCAAGAACAAACCCTAATCTCGATTCCCAAATGCAAAATAACGTTGCAAACACTGATACAAAATTAATAACAATAATAATAGTTATAATAGTAACGGCGTTAGTGATAATGGAACACTTGTGAGTGGTGGTCAGCGAGAAAAGATTGTTACGGGCTCTGAAAAGCCTCTTCTTGCTGACCCAGATGAGAAAACCATAGAAAAATCCATTGATGAAGAGCAGCTCAATGATTCTGCAAAAATTTCAATGCTAAAGTCAGTGAAGTCTGTTTCTGAAGTTTCTATGATTTATACAATAATTACTCCCCTTAGTCTGGTTTCTATCTAAAGCTTTCTTCTCCTTCTCTTTCATCATTTTCACATCTCTCAAACTCTTGAGAAAAAAATGATATTCATAGCTCTCATGATGTATATTTATCTTCCGACGAGACCCCATTCGGTTTGAAATTGAGACGTAGTTGTTAAGAAAAGATTTTCGTCATCATTATCTTCATCAACTAGTAAATAAGGAGGCACTTCAGCTTCATGCTTTTCAAATTCTTCAATGCTCGTTCCATCTTTAAGACGGTCAGCTCCTGCCATGGCCAATGCTTCAAGTGAAATGGACATTCTCTTTTGGCTATTTATGCAGTGGATATAAGATCAAGGACAAGAATAAGATGTATAATGGAGTTGTGAACGAATTAGCTCCTTGATATATAGAATGGCTTAATCTCAGATCGATCGATATAATGGAAAACTAATACTATCACGTTAGGTTTGGAGAGAGACGAGGCTTTATTGAGTTGTTTATGCAAGATTTTGATATTACATGACATATAAATAGGTGAAAGTTTGAATAGTACTACTTAGAATATTATTGACTTGACTCTTGAAATTAACCTTTTAGAGAAAGTTTCAACGTCAAAAAGTAATGGTAAAGGGAAGAAAAACGTTTAAATTTGAATAAGAGTTCGAACTTCTCGTGATGATCAATATTATTATAACAAAGATATCCTTGTTGCAACGGCATATACAGTTTTTCTTCAACAAAAAATTGTTGAATTAATTAGGACGAAATTATTTTTTTAATCTAATATTTATATATTTCACCAAAAATACTAGTTGTAATTTTCTTCAAAAAAATTGAAAGAACTGTTGCAGAAGCCAAATGTATATAGTGTGAATAAGTCACAACTACTATACCAAAAATTATGACAGCCACCAAATAATAAATAAGACAATAAAGCAACAATAAAGGGAACACCAGAATTTACGAGGTTCGGCTAATTTTGCCTACTCCTCGGACACAACCAATATTTTATTCCACTCCAAAAATACAAGTGAAATAATACTAAAGAGAGAAGATACAAATGCCTTAAACAGATGAGAAGGCAAATGAGAGGTGTGTTTCAATCCTAAACATTAGGCCTTCTTTTATAGGGGAAAAATCCCCCCCAAACTTAACTCCCAACCAATGTGGGACTTTGGCATTTTGCCAAACTTCAACAAATCTCCACCTTGGCAAAATTCCACATTTTCAATTCTCTCTCAATAACAAATTTTGGTTGTGTCTTCATCTTCAATCTTCAGTGTTCAACAATGTTGATCAAATCCAAACAATGTTGAAACTTGACCGCAGTCACCACCTTTGTCAGCATATCAGCAGGATTCTCTGTAGTATGAATTTTCTTCACCGTGACTCCACCTTCTTCTATGATTTCTCGTACGAAATGATACCGAACATCAATGTGCTTCGTCCTTGCATGATAAACTTGGTTCTTCGCTAATTGAATAGCACTTTGACTATCACAAAAAATTGTGATACCTTTTTGTTCAACACCAAGCTCCTTTAGCAATCCTTGAAGCCAAATTGCCTCTTTCACAGCCTCTGTAATAGCCATGTACTCTGCCTCTGTTGTAGACAAAGCAACTGTTGACTGCAAAGTAGACTTCCAACTAACTGGTGCCTTTGCAAAAGTAAACACATAACCAGTAGTTGATCTTCGTTTGTCCAGATCACCCGCAAAATCTGAGTCACAATATCCAACTACAGACTGATTGTCTTCCTGCTCAAAAACTAACCCGACATCTACAGTATTATGAATATACCGTAGAATCCACTTCACAGCTTGCCAATGCTCCTTCCCTGGATTGTGCATATATCTGCTAATAACTCCAACAGCTTGTGAAATGTCAGGCCTTGTGCAAACCATTGCATACATCAAGCTACCAACAACATTTGCGTATGGTACCTTTGACATATACTCTCGTTCAGCTTCATCCATTGGCGACATAGTAGTACTTAGCTTAAAATGGGAAGCAAGTGGAGTACTAACTGGCTTAGTCTTGTCATCTATGCCAAAACGTTGAAGTACTCTCTTCAAATATTCCTTTTGAGATAAACAGAGTTTCTTTGAACGTCTATCTCTAATTATCTCCATGCCAAGAATTTTCTTTGCCTCACCCAAATCCTTCATCTCGAACTCCTTCTTCAGTTGAATCTTCAACTTATCAATTTCTTCCGAATTCTTGGAAGCTATCAACATATCATCAACATATAGGAGAAGATATACAAAGGAACCATCTTTAAGCTTGTGCAAATACACACAATGATCGTATTTGCTTCTCTTGTACCCTTGCCGCAACATAAACTCGTCAAATCGCTTGTACCATTGTCTAGAAGATTGTTTCAATCCGTACAATGATTTTTCAAGTTTGCACACCATATTTTCTTTTCCAGCAACTTTGAATCCTTCTGGCTGAGTCATGTAGATTTCCTCCTCCAAGTTTCCATGTAAAAACGCAGTTTTTACATCCATCTGAACTAGTTCCAAATCCAACTATGCTACCAAAGCCAACATAATTCTAATGGAGGAATGTTTTACAACTGGAGAAAACACTTCATTGTAATAAATTCCCTCCTTTTGAGCATATCCTTTGGCCACCAATCTTGCTTTGTAGCGAACATCTTCTTGGTTAGGAAATCCTTCTTTCTTTGCAAATACTCATTTGCACCCAATTGCTTTTTTTCCGTTCGGGAGATTGGCGAATCTCCATGTATGATGCTGATGAAGGGATTGTATTTCATCATTCATGGCAATCCTCCACTTATCTTCTTCTAATTTTGGACTGCGTCTTTATAAGTGGTAGGAACATCATCAGCTACAATTGAGGCGGCACAAGCAACCGTCTCTATAAGACGAACACGTTTAGTTATTTTCCTTTTTGGCCTGCTAGTTGCAATTGATTCAAGTTGTTGTTGAGGTTTCTGAGTTGGAATCTCCCTCTCTACTAGCTCTACTTCCAGAGAATAATCTTTATTTGTTTCCTCCTCTGCTTCTTGTGTAGGAAAAATAAATTTTCCCTCAAACTCCACCTGCTTAGAAGGACCCTTATTTTGTTTGGTATCTTCTGTTACCTTATTTACCATAGCAGATTCATCAAAGGTAACATCCCTACTGAATATTACTTTCTTTGTCATAGGACACCATAAGCGATATCCTTTGACTCCAGAAGTAATCCCCATAAAAATAGCCTTCTTTGCCCTTTGATCCAATTTTGACTCTGTCACATGATAATATGCAGTTGAGCCAAATACGTGCAAAGAGTCATAATCTACAGCAGGCTTTCCATACCATTTTTCAAATGGTGTCTTGCCATCAATAGCAGCAGATGGTAGACGATTAATGAGGTGGCATGCATATGTAATTGCCTCAGCCCAAAATTCTTTGCCCAAGCCAGCATTGGACAACATACACCGTACCTTCTCCAGCAAGGTCCGGTTCATACGTTCTGCCACTCCATTCTGTTGTGGTGTATGTCTAACAGTGAAGTGTCGGACGATGCCATCATTTTCACAGACCTTATTGAAATGATCATTTTTGTATTCACCTCCATTGTCTGTGCGAATACACTTGATTCTCCTGCCTGTCTGATTCTCCACCATCGTCTTCCATTTGAGAAAAATTCCCAACACTTCATCTTTGCTCTTCATTGTATACACCCATACTCTTCGGGAAAAATCATCAACAAAGGTTACAAAATAGTGCTTCCCACCCAATGAAGGTGTTTTGGAAGGACCCCAAACATCAGAGTGTACATAATCCAAAATGCCTTTAGTATTATGGATCGCTGTACCAAATTTAACCCTTGTCTGTTTCCCTTTGACACAATGCTCACAAAACTCCAAGTTGCAAGCCTTTACTCCTTTTAACAATCCTTGATCTGATAGAGTTTTCAAGGATTTTCCTCCAGCATGTCCCAAGCGCATGTGCCATAGCTTGGTTGCTTCTGCCTCTTTGTCGTCACTGGATGTTACTGTCGCTGTCCCAATAACTGTACTGCCACGATAGCGGTACATATTATTATTCTTCCGATTAGCCTTCATTACCACTAGTGCACCGGAGCATACTCTCATCACTCCATTTTCTGCAATGATTTTGAACCCTTTTGATTCTAGGGCTCCCACAGAGATGAGATTCTTCTTCAAATCCGGTACATATCGAACATCTATCAATGTTCTGATCATTCCATCATGGTTCCTTAATCGTATTGAACCAATGCCATATGAGGTAAGAGGGCTGTTATCCGCTGTGTGGATGACTCCATATTCTCCTTCTTGAAATTCCACGAACCAGTCCCTGTTGGGACACATATGATAGCTACAAGCCGAGTCCATCAACCATATGTCTGATGATGTTGATGACTCTGTTGTAACTAATGAGAAGTCTGAATCATCACAATCAGCTACATTTGAATCCATAATGGCCTTTCCATTGTTATGTTTGGCCTTATTCTTCAACTTCGGACAGTCTTTCTTCCAGTGCCCTTTTTCTCGACAAAAGGCACATTCATCTTTGCTGGGTCTGGATCTTGACTTGGATCTTCCCTTCTTTGTCCTCGTTTGATTTTGAGGACGACCCCTCACAAATAGTGCTTCTCCTTCTCCGCCCTTCTGTTTTTCTCGCTTTCTTTGTTCATAGCTGTACAAAGCCGAACAAACTTCTCTGAGAGAAACTTCGTCATTTCCATGGAGTAGAGTAGTTTCAAGGTGCTCGTACTCATCAGGAAGTGACGCCAACAACATCAAGGCCAAGTCACCATCATCATAAGTTGTATCCATATTTTGCAAATCTGTGACCAACTTATTGAAACTGGTGATATGTTCATTCATCGTGGTACCAGGAACATAGGTGAAGTGAAACAGTCTCTTCTTCATGTACAATTTATTTTGACTGTTTTTCTTCAAAAATTTATCCTCTAGTGCTTTCCATAATTTACTTGCAGAAGTTTCCTTTGTGTATGGATATTTCTGCTCTCTAGCAAGGTAGGATCGAATGGTACCGCAAGCAACACGGTTGATAATTCTCCAATCTTCTTCTCCAATAACATCTGGTCTTTTTCTTCAATGGCAAGATCTAGCCTTTGTTGAAAAAGGACGTCTAGAACCTCGCCTTGCCACATCCCAAAATATCCTGACTCGTCAAAAAATTTACCGCAAATTTTGCATTTGACACAATTCTTGTCATAAGCGAAGATGTCAATGATGATGTATTATTGACACTTGATGTAGATTCTTCTTGTTTATTGTCTCCCATCTTTGACAAAAATATTATTTAATAGCTGACGACACAAATCAAGATTATTTCCTTTCTGGTATGGAAGATCAGACTAAGCTGCAACCACAGAGCATACTTAGACAGAACCTTGACTCAGTTACCAAGATAAATCTTTTCTGATGTGGAAGATCAGACTATGTTGCAACCACAGAGCATACTTAGACAGTACTTTGGCTCTGATACCAATTGTTGAGAAAGCCAAATGTATATAGGGTGAAAGAGTCACAACTAATATACCAAAAATTATGACAGCCACCAAATAATAAATAAGACAATAAAGCAACAATAAAAGGAACACCAGAATTTACAAGGTTCGGCCAATTTTGCCTACTTCCTCGGACACAACCAATATTTTATTCCACTCCAAAAATACAAGTGAAATAATGCTAAAAAGAGAAGATAGAAATGCCTTAAGAAGATAAGAAGGCAAATGAGAGGTGTGTTTAAATCCTAAACATTATGCCTTCTTTTATAGGGAGAAATTCTTCCCAAATTAAGTCTCCCACCGATGTGGGAGTTTGCCATTTTCAACAAGAACACAATCTTAAAGCATTAGTCGAAGCTCAATTGAATCTCAAAACACCAAAGAAGTATCTTAGTATATTTCAGTACGTACAAGAAGTATTTTTATTGCGACTGAATTTATTTTCCCTTTTTTTCTAGTTATAATTAGTTCAATGAATATATTTTTAGTCAAATATTCATTAATTTGCATGACGATATCCATGATGATATTCGACTACAACCAAATTGGTATGCTGACTAAAGAGCATTCACGTTCTAGCTACTATCACATAAATTTGATTTTAACGGTTGAAAGAATTGAAAAAGAGACTGAAAAACGTGCTTTAAAACTTAAACTTCCACTTTCAATTGTCAAAGAAGCGTCATTACATAATGACCCAAATTGCAAAAAAGTATATGTCAAAAAATTGCCTAAATTTGTATGTGCAAAGGACAAGGAACAGTACTATAAGTGCATCAGGCATATATATACCGGGTGGCCCTTCCATAAAGTAAGGAAAGCAACCGTTTGGAGGCCCCATTTTTTGTTACATCTAATAGACTATATATACGTTTTTAAAAAAAGTTCCGTAAAGCGAAAAAGTTTGATTTCTTCTTTAACAAATATAGAGAAGAAAGATTTGCAACTGCTATGATTTCTACCAAGGAAATTGCACTTAAAATGAATATCGAACCCGAGTTTTATAAGAAACGTGTGATATATATGAAGTAACGATTTGATGCGAATGTTGAAAATTAAATCTCAAAATCTTTCGAAGAGTCATTTAGAGTTGGTTACTTTTATACATAATAGACAAGGCTATTTTTTCACTTCAAAATAGATTTGAACAATTCAAAGCATATGAAAATATTTTTGATATTCTATTTAGCAGTAAAAACTAAGATCACTAGATGTTGAAAATTTAAAAAAATATTGCCTTAATATTGGATGTTCCTTAAAGCATAATAATCAATTCGATATTGATGGTTTTAATTTATTTTCTGAATTAAAAGTATTAACAAAAATAGTACAATTAGAAGATAACAGTTTAATGGATACATTTTGTAATGGATGGATCTCTATAGACTAAGTTTCATTAATTGTAGTTTGACCCTCCTTAGTTTTACTTTTACAGTTTAGCCTTAGTTAATAACCTATTTTCAGTATTACCCACGATAGGCTTGCTTTATATTCTTTAAGAAGAGAATTATAGAGGCATGTTGAATGAAAAATCAGAATTTTTATCTTTTAATTTCTTTTCTCTTTTAAGTTTTCAATGGAGAATCTACCGTAGGATTCTCTATACATTTAATCAAATAAAAAGATTTAATTCTTTTTTAATTGCCTAAACTTCTTATGGAATAATGTTAATAACTCATTTTACCGTTGCTTCAGCATAAAAAAGTTTTCAAAATTAAAATTAATAAAATCTTACCTAAGAACAACAATGTCACAAGAAAGGTTAAATGGATTAGCTATATTGTTAGTTGAGAAATACTTATTAGGAGTTATTGATTATAAGAAAATCATTAATAATTTTGTATCTAAGAAAAACTAAAAAAAAAATGGACTTCAAATAAATAATAAAAAAAATTGAAAAGTTAAGGTCCCTCATAAAGTTTGGCTTTAGGCCACAAAATTCGTGTGGTCGCCCCTGCATATATATCACTTCATGTCAATAAATAATAATTCTCACGAGCCACGTTTGCAATGGTTCTATTTATACATTATGCCCCTTTACAATTTATAATTTAAGAAAATGTGGATTAAATAAATAAAAAAAAAGCTCAAAGAAGAGAAGAAAAAAAATTGCTAGATATATAATCGTAGGAGTCGTTTGATCGGAGGGAAAGATCATAAAATCATGCATAAAATAATGCATTGTTCGGAAGTATTTAATTCTGTAAATACTATTTAGGAAGAAGTGAAGTAATTAATTGCCTTTCTCCCTACCGCATATGCCTCCTCTGCTTATGCTACTGGTGATGAACTCACTATGGCTATTCAACGTCAAACTCAGAGTTTTTCTTACTACATAGGTGGCTAAACGAAGCCCCAGTCTTGATTTGTCAAACCCCAACCCCCTTATTAGTAGCCAAAGTAAAGGCCAGCATGAGATCAAAGTCACTTGCCGTCCGTTCGCTCTCCTTGCGGAAGTGAATCCTCTGTAGAAACCACGACGGATGAGATCCCGGTCGCTAGGAATTCTCACAAGACGGATGAAATCCTTTATTTCCACAGTCTAAAACTCCCTTTGATGAATGCAGAGAATATCTAACTTAGCCGTCTCTAGTCTAGTGAAAAGCGCCCCTTTTTAACAGTCCACGCAATCTACATGAATCCGGCTATTGTCTCCGAATCGCCTAAAATTTTGCAGGACCATAAAAACTGACCTAATAAAGAATAGTCATTGCTTCGGCATGACCGTTCCTCGTTATTTGGTGTTTAGGGTAAACAAGAATTCGGGACAATTTTTAAATATGTGCTATAGCCAATGCAATCTGCATAAATCCGGGCGACCGGCTCTGGATCGCCTAAAATTTTGTCGGCGTACAAAAAATGACTAAATGAACAATAATCATCACTTCAACATGTTTGTTCCTCGTTTTTCGGCATTTTAAAGCCATAAAAAACAATTTAGGACAATTTTTGAAATTTCGTGTGCGTCCACGCCATATGCATGAATTCGGGCGACCAGTTCAGTATCGCCTAAAATTTTACGGGCCCCATTAGAAATACCTAATGAATAATAGTCATTGCTTCGGCATGACTGTTCCTCGCGTTTTGGCATTTTAGAGGCATAAAACAAGAATTCACGAGGATTTCCAAATTTTTGTGTGCTATATAAGCCACGCCATCTACATGAATTCGGGCGACTGGCTCTGAATCTCCTAAAATTTTGCGGGTCCATCACAAATGACCTAAGAAACAATAATCATCATTTCTGCATGCCCATTCCTCGTTTTAGGGCAAAAAAAAATTCAAGACGATTTCTAAATTTTTGTGTGCTATAGTCCACGCAATCTGCATGAATTTGGGCGACCGACTCTGAATCTCTTAAAAATTTGCGTGTCCATCACAAACGACCTAAGAAACAATAATCATCATTTTGTCATGACCATTCCCAGTTTTTTGGCGTTTAGAGGGGGAAAAAGGAATTCAAGACGATTTCTAAATTTCCGTGTGCTATAGTCCACGCAATCTGCATGAATTTGGTTGACCGTCTCCGAATCGCCTAAAATTTTACAAGCCATAAAAATAATCTAATGAATAATAATCATCCCTCCGGCAATGACCGTTCCTTATTTTTTGGCCTTCTATGGCCATAAATTAGGAATTTAGGATGGTTCCCTATTTTTGTATGTTATAGTTCATGCCATCCACATCAATCCAGTCGACCAGCTCTGAATCGCCTAAAATTTTGTGCCATAAAAAATTACCTAATAAACAATAATCATTTTTTTCCCATGATAGTTGTCTATTTTTGGTGTTTTAGGGCCATAAAATTGGAATTGAGGACGATTTTCAAATTTCGTGTGCTATGACTCACGCCATCTGTATGAATCTGGGCGATCGGCTCCGAATCGCTTAAAATTTTATGGCCCATCAAAACGAACTAATGAATAATAGGCATCACTTCGGCATGACCGTTCATTATTTTAATTTGGAGTTCTAGAGCCAGAAAATATGATGTAAGGACGATTTCTAAATACGCGTGTGCTATAGTCCACGCCATATGCATGAATCCGAGCGACCGACTTCGATCGCCTAAAATTTTGCGGGCGCATAAATAACGACCTAATGAATAATAGTCATAGTTTCGGCGCGCCCGTTCCTCGTTTTTGGCGTTTTAGGGCTAAAAATCAGGAATTCAGGACGATTTTCAAAATTTCGTATGTTATAGTCCAGCGCCCGGCTTCGAATTGCCTAAACTTTACGGGCCCATTAAACACAACCTAATGAACAGTAGTTATCGCTTCGGCATGAACATGCATGATTATTTAGAATTTTAGAGTCATAAAACAAGATGTAAGGACGATTTTCAAATATACGTGTGATATAGTCCACGCCATATGTTTGCATCCGAGCGACTGGCTCCGAATTGCCTAAAATTTTGCGGGCCTATAAATAACGACCTAATGAACAATAGCCATCACTTCGGGATGATCATTCCTTTTTTTTTGGAGTTTTAGGGCGAAGAAATAAGAATTCATGTCTATGCATCGGCATGAATCTAGGCGACAAGCTCCAAATCGCCTAAAATTTTGTGGGCTCATAAAAAATGATATTTATGAATATTCAGTCATAGTTTCGGCATGACCATTCCTAATATTTTTGGCGTTTTAGGACCCAAAAAAATAATTCACATCGTTCACGCCATTTGCATGAATCCGGGTGACTGACTCCGTATCACCTAAAATTTTGCGGCCCATAAATAACGACCTAATGAATAATAGCCATCGATTTGGCACGGCCGTTCCTCATTTTTTTGGCATTTTCAGACCAAAAAATAGGAATACAGGATGATTTTCAAATTTCCCGTGTGCTGTAGTCCACGCTATCTGCATGAATCTAGGCGACCGACTCCAAATAGCCTATAATTTTGTGGGCCCATAAAAATGAGCTAATGAAAAATAGTCATCGCTTTGGCATGATCGTTCCTCATTTTTGGCACTTTAGGGCGATAAAATAGAAATGCAGGACAATTTTTAAATTTTCGTATGATATAGTCCACGCCATCTACATGAATCCGGACGACCGGCTCCGAATCGCCTAAAATTTTGTTGGTCCATAAAAAACAATCTGATGAACTATTGTCATCGATGTGCCATGATCTTTTCCCGTTTTGGGTATTTTAGGATCAAAAAACAGGAATTCAGGACGATTTTCAAATTACATTTTCGTGTGCTATAGTCCATGTCATCTGCATGAATCTGGTCGACCGGCTTCGAATCACCTAAAATTGTGTGGGCCCATAAAAAATGGTTTAATGAACAATAGTCATCGCTTCGACATAACCGTTCCTCGCTTTTTCGTGTTTTAGGGCCAAAAAAAAGAATTTGAGCACGATTTCCAAATTTTCGTGTGTTATAGTCTACACCATTTGCATGAATCCGGTGACTGGCTCCAAATCGCCTAAAATTCTTGCAATCCATAAAAATGACCTAATAAACAATAGTGATTGTTTCGGCATGACCATTCCTTATTTTTTGGTGTTTTAGGACTATAAAACAGGAATTTCGGACGATTTCCAAATTTTCATGTGTTATAATTCATGCCGTCTGCATGAATCCGGGCGACCGGCTCCGGATCAGCTAAAATTTTGAGGGCCCCCTAAAAATGATCTAATGAACAATAGTCATAGCTTCGGCATGACCGTTCCTCAATTTTTGATCTTTTAGCGCCAAAAAAAGAAAGGAATTCAGGACGATTTTCAAATTTTTTGTGATATAATCCATGTCATCTACATGAATCTAGGCGACCGGGTTCGAATTTTCTAAAATTTTATGGGAAAATAAAAAACGACCTATGGATATCAGTCATCGCTTCGGCATTGACCATTCCTTATTTTTTGGCGTTTTATGACAAAAAAATAGGAATTCAAGGCGATCTCCAAATTTTCGTGTGCTGGTCTCCTGAAGTATTGGGGTGGCAACAGGCGCCTCGGGTACTCCGTCACACTTCATCATAAGCTCAAAAACGTTTGCCTACGTGTCAATATTATTTGTTGTAGAGAAAAACTTCTTATCTTTTAAAATGTCCTATAAGATATAACGGGTTAAGAAGACTATACTTGTATATTAAAAGGGAAAAATTGCATTTGAACTCCAAAAAAAAAAAAAAAAAAAAAATCTCCAAATCAAGATTTTATGGGGAAAAAAAACTCCAAATCAAGATTGGATATGTACATTTGATTTGACTGTATTAAATCTCAAGCTAGCTATATCAAGTACATGAATTTCAGTATCTACCCTTTGTTGTGAAGATTTATATATATACATATGATTTGACTAGTTTTATGCTGACTGTCAGCGTACTGTAACTGTTATCTAACACCAACTATTTTTGGTGATCTATCAAACTCTTGAGAACAAAAAGGAAATTCATATGAATTTTTTGTAGGCAAATTTATCTTCCTTGAGAATAAAACTTCATCAACTTCTTCTTCATCGACTAACAAGTAAAAGGAGGAACTTCTGCTTCATGTTGTTCAAATTCTTCAATGCTTATTCCATCTTTAATATAATCAGCTCCAATCATGGCCAATGCTTCAAGTGAAATCGACATTTTTTGTTCTTTTGCTCTTTATGCAACAATTTGTTTGAGTTGAGAGGACAAAAATAGTATGTGTTTGAGTTGTTTATGCAATAATTTTATTGAGGTAGGACATATATATAGGTGATGGAGAAAGTAAAAGTTGAAATATACACTACTAAGAATAAAGGACAGCTAGGTGGAGGAAGGGTTGCACTCATAGGGTTGTTATTTAGGCAGTCCATCATGATGCAAGTATTAGTAGCTGATTCTACGATTCAAACCCATGATCTATAGATCATGCGGAGACAACTTGATCGTTACTCCAAGGCTCCCTTTCAAATATACACTACTTGGAATGTGGAATTTTTTCTTTCACCACTTGTAATAATATTGTTGAATTGACGCCTTCAACCTTTTGAATTTAGAGAAGGATTAATGGTTTCCATGCCAAAAGGTAAGAACGACTGTATTTGAATAAGAATTCGAAATTCTCGTGACGATATATCTCAAACAAAATATGAATGCATTAATTCTAAAGAGAATTCACGTTCAACTGCATACGTAATGGATTTTTAACGTCATTACATACACTCAATTACTCACATTAAAATAGCACAAGGTATGCCTAGCAACATTGCCCACGAGTTGTATCACTGAAGAGTCATATGTACAATATACAAACAAAGTAAAAACTACTCAAAATAGAAAAAAGTATATAAAATTTGTTATGTATGCAATCTTAATTAACATGATTATTACTAAATCATAGTTCATTATTAATATGTATTTTGATCTTAATTATTCACTTAACTATGATAAATTAATATGATTTGGTGTAAATACTGGGTCCAGGTAAGTTTTTACCATTGATATAATACTGGGTCTTGCCTAATTAAGGTCAATTCAAACGGTCAAGGTTTTTGTCACAACTTGTGGTAGAGAAAGTTAATATTTGAACAAGTCCTACAAAAAAAGGAAATATCATAGAGTTGTATATACTCAAGATTGTAAGGCAAGTTATAATCACGAGATCAATGGGTCTATTTAAACATGAATTAATTAATAGGAATTACTGAAAGTTAAAGAAATCTGCATATATCGCCATCATATACACAAGCACATCGAACTTTTGAGTTGCAAGTAATTTGACGTGCAGCGGCAACCCGTAGCTCCAATAATGAAGAAAAATGCCAGGAAAGCAGAATAATATAGTACAGTACATAGGGGGTGCTTTTTCTTTAGTGGGCTTTACACGGCGCGATTCCTGTAACGACCCGACCTGTCGTTTTTTAGTATTTCCATCCCGTTCAGCTATTTGAAGTCTTAAGTAGCGTCGTTTTGTGTATTATGACTTGGAGAGTGGTCAAATTTTGTTTTCAGATGACTCAAAATTTAATTGAAAGAACAATCCATGTTTTGGAAGCTTAAGTTGAATAAATGGGCCGGATGGTAAAATATGTGTAAATTACCCCAAAATGGATTTTTAATGATTTCAATAGCTTCGAATGGTGATTTTGGACTTAGGAGCGTGTCCGGAATTCTTTTTGGAAGTCTATAGTTAAATTAGGCTTGAAATGGCGAAAATAGGAAATTTGAGTTTGGAAGTTTGACCGGGGGGTTGACTTTTTGATATCGGGATTGAAATACGATTCTGAAAATTTGAACAGCTCTGTTATGTCATTTATGACTTATGTGCAAAATTTGAGGTCAATTGGAATTGATTTGATAGGTTTCGGCATCGAATGTAGAAATTGGAATTTGTTAGTTTTGAATAGGCTTGAATTGGGGTATGATTCATGTTTTAGTATTGCTCAATATAATTTGAGATATCAACTAAGTTTGTGTCATATTATGTGGCTTGTTGGTACATTTGGTTGGGGTCCTATGTGGCTCGGATGAGTTTTGGAAGAGTTTTTGGAAGAAATTGGTATTTTGAGCATAAACATGTAATGATCCAAAGGTCCATTTTAAGTTCTAGAGATTAAAATTTGATTTTGAGACTTCCAAAATTTTTATAATGAATTATAGGAGCGATCTGGAAAGTTTGGTCTAATTTCGTCAAGTCGCGATTGGGTTTTTGACGTGAAACATGAGTTAATTGTTTAACGAGCAAAATGGGTATCACACTAAGCAAATGAGCTCCAAATTGAGTTTCGATTGAAGGACTAGGTCCGTATTATTATTTGTGACTTAGAGGAATAGGAATCGTCGAATTCCGAGTTCGTATGATGGAGTTAGAGCATTTTTAGTGAAATTAAAGACTGCTTGTGCAGTAGGATCTGGTGCGCACCTTTAGCGACCAGATTGGACACTTTTAGCGACGGCAGTTGGGCCTTTTGCGACCAGAATCGTGTTTTTAATGTTGTTCTGGTTTTTTTTTAGCCCATTTTGACATTTTTGGGCGAAAGAACACGGCCTAGGGCGATTTTTGAGCAAGAAATCATGGGAAATCTTGAGGTAAGTCACTTGTGATCATTTCTACTCCATAATATTAAATTATTATCGAATAATCCGACTAGATTACATGTTTTTGAAGTGTAAATTGAGGATTTGGACCTAGGGATTTGAAAATAATATTTGAAGATTTGGAGGCCGAGTTGTTATCGGAATTTAGTAATTTTGGTGTGGTTGGACTTGCGGTTGATTGCGTTGTCGAATTTTGTGAGTTTTGCGGATTCCGATATGTGGGCCCCACAGGCGACTTTTAGTTAAATTTTGGATTTTTGTGAAAAATTAATATTTTTACATGGAATTAATTTATATAAATTGTACTGACTGAATCATATTAATTGCGGCTAGATTCAAGGCGTTCGGAGGCCGATTTACGAGGCAAGGGCATAGCGGAACTTCACGGTTTGAGATAAGTAACTCTTTTAAACTTAGTACTAAGGGTATGAAACCCCGAATTATGTGTTATGTGATTGATGTTGAGGTGACACACATGCTAAGTGACGGGTGTGTGGGCGTGCACCCTGTGAATGGTGACTCTATTGTTTCCAGGATACTGTGTAGTGGTCCTACCTTGTTGATATCTGTGTTTTCATCATGTGATAAGTAAATTGAGATGTATATCATGTTAGATATCATGTTTAGGCTTTATACCGATATTGTTGGGACCCATAGTGGTCGTATATTGCTGTCATCTCACTAATTTCATTGATATTTCATACTCAGTCATATTCATTTATTCATATAATATCTCAGTCTCAGTTGTTATTATTGATACATTATATTATCATTTTGGGCTGATTTTCATGACATTTTGAGCCCGAGAGACTGGAGTGATTGATGATTGAGTGAGGCCGAGGGCTTAATTGTGAGGATGATTATGGGATCGGGCTACACGCCGCAGCATGTTGTTAATGATTTATGACTGAGTGAGGCCGAGGGCCTGATTGATTTATGCCATGAGATGGCTTGTTATAGCTCTTGGGATGAAGGAGCCCCTCTGGAGTCTGCACACCCCCAGTGAGTACAGGTACCTACTGAGTGCGAGTGCCGAGTGCGAGTGCCGAGTGACTTGGGAGGATTAAGTGACTGTGAGGCATGAGTGACTGTGAGAATTGAGTGACCGGGAGGACTGAGTGACTGGGAGGATTGAGTGACAGGGAGGACTGAGTGAATTGATACTCTGAGAGTATGCATATGGTTTTGTCACTATCTTGCATTGCATTGGCATGCACATTGAAATATAAGGCATAGAGATGTACTTTCCTCATGTCATTTGAAAAATGAAATCTCCTATTTTGAAAGAAAGTTTTATTGGAAAGATCATAGTTTTTAGACTTACTTATATTTTGGTGATTTCAGTGAAAAGAATTGAGTTTAACTATTATGCTCGAAAAGAAAATATTTTTTTGGAACTGTGAACGAGCTGAGCATTTTATTATTGAGTTATTCCTTGTGATGCTTTAATTATATTGTTATGAGATGTTACTGGATATTGGTGTGGACTCTGACCTTGGTATAAGCTCGCCACTACTTTCAAGCTAAGCTTAGGTTTGTCACTTATTGAGTACATGGGGTCGGTTGTACTCATACTACACTTTCTGCACAGTGCGTGTAGATTTTGGATGTCGACGTTACTGTGTTCGATGGGAGTTGACTTGAAAAATGTACCGGCGTCACTGTTGTAGCTGCCTCTTGTTCATGGTAGCCTTAGAATTTTAAAGTTTGTTTATGTATTTGTCAAACAGATGATGTATTTTTTTTTTCATATCAGCTTTGTAAACTCTATTCTTAGAAACTCATAATTTGTACTACCAGCCTTGGGGAGGTGTATAAGAGATCATTTATTTCTCCTCAGCAAGTTATATTGTATTGGACTTGATGAGTTGGCTTACCTAGCGGGATGAGTTAGGTACCATCACATCTAGTTAGATTTCGGGTCATGATAGATTGGTATTAGAGCTCTAGGTTCATAGGTTTTACAAGTCATGAGCAAGTTTCTAGTAGAGTCTTGTGGATCGGTATGATGACGTCCATACCTATCTTCGAGAGGCTACATGGCATTTAAGATAAACTTCCCATCTTTCTTTCCTTATCGTGCGGAATTGATTCAGCCTTGAAATATAACTCTTTGAATTCCTTACAAGCATGTGTGTGTTCATGTGAGCGCTCAGTACCAGTTGTGCATTGAAGGCTTGTAATTTCATGAACGAGATTCGAGATGTGTAATTTATGTTTCGGTAATGCGCCAGTCTGGAGGACTTGAGGCCAGGTGTAGACTGCAGCTTACGCTCGGTAGTTTCAGTTGTAACAACATGTGTATTGAACTTATATGTCTGTTAGTATCCTTATGAGTTGAAATATGTGGTTCGATGAGTGGTTGAATGATGATATGATGAGTACGAGATGAATGCGGGATGTGTTCAGATGGTTTGAAAGTGAAGAAAAAGGAATTTTGAGTATATGACTCCTTTCTCGCTTTTGACGTAGAGTCTCGAGTTATGAATGTGTTGAAGGATCTTTTATGTTGTGAAATTGTGGGACAAATTAAAATTTTCATCTTTTGTTGATGAGTCCACTCAGAAAGATTAATTAATGGCCTAATAGTTGTGGCTGTGAAAGATCATAGAGAGATGTCAGTTTGAAGCTAAACAGGTGGGTTATCACAAGCGAGGTAAACTACAGATGTGTGATCCTTACAATATTGTGTGGGGAATTTTTTTTTCTCTACTACCGGTAGGATAGTGGTATTGGAATTTGAATTAGTCAAGAAAGTTGACCTGACTATCACGAGAATGAAGGTGAGCTTTGTGAACGATTTGAGAAATCATATAGGTTGTGTTGCATGAGCTTGTGAAGAATTTAGTTAAGTCTCACTACGGTGTTATAACAGTAAATGAATATGGGTATAGAAAATTATTTAATATTTGATCTATGGCTTTGATCCAAGTGGGGGAGCTTGCTATTGACAATTCAATTTTGATGGTTATATGTTAAATTTAGGTTTTGGTTTGAAACATACTCGTGGGTTAGTTATGATCTACAGAGGTTGAGATCGGGGAAGACTAGAATAATGAAATTCCTGAATACGGGTCATATTGCGCTTTATGAGTATATTAAAATCATGGTATGATTAAGTTATTAATTTTGAAGAATGTAATGCTCGTGGAATGTGAATGCGACCAGCGGTGTTAAGGTAGGGTTACTCCCTTGAGTGTTGTTGTGCTAATGGGACATGTGTCATTTGGCTTGTTTAGGCGGTGCAATTTAGATTTGAGCATAGTAGATGAATCTTGAAAGAATTCTTATGAATTCAGAAATGTATAGGTAGCAATTGAAATTTTTTTGGATTTGTATACCGCTAGAATCAATTATTTGCATTGGATGGTATTGAAACTTGCGGTAATTCTGTATGACTCCAGGTTCTACATTCCAGTGAAAGGGAGGTAAGGGAACGATTTTAAATTCACATAAGGTACTTTCAGAGTGGGCGTTTCAGTTGCGATACTTATGGGGGTGCTTAAGAAGAATACGGTGGCTTATGGGCCTAAGGGTCGTGTTGTTTTATGCTGAGAACTCTAGTAGTGAGCTTTGGGTAATGTTCATGGTGTACGTCAAGTAAGAGTGTCGACTTGAGGGTAATTCGGAAAGTAATCAAAGAAATATAATAGCTTGGTAGTAAGTTGGATCAACACGATAATGAATATGATCAGGTCTTTTCTATAATAATGATGTGGTGATGCTTTACAGATGTTTTGGTGGCAATATTCTTGGGTTTGGTAACCTATGTGGCTTGGTCGAGTTAGAGGAATTCATTTTTGATATCTTGATTATGTGCAAATAGATTTCAAAGTGTTTGATTCAGATATTTTCTACCGGTGTGAGGAACGCGTGGTGTATTATGATTTCCTCCTGCAAGTGAGCAGATGGAAGATTTTTAACTAATCGGGTATGTATTCTACTGGTGACTCAGAGTTGATATGAAATGCTCGTACTTTTCGTATGATGGTCTAATAGGGGTGGTGTGTCATGTGGGATTGAGAATTGCATGTATAAGGTGGTAGTTCAGTTTTGAAGAAAAAGACACAAATTTTGGACAGCATGGCCAATTTTAGATATTTAGATCGATGTTATTACTGCTTGATATTTCCTGAGAATGGGTGTGCATTTTAGAAGGGACATTGTATTTTGACTTACAGATATTTCATTGGTATTGTAGTACTCACTTGGATAATAGACTACGGATATTCAAATTATTTCTATGCGGAACGGAATAATTTTAGAAGTATTTTTAGTGGGATGATCGTGCATGAGGGATGATTTAGTCATTTGAGTACTGGATTTGGGATCAATTACGGTGATTCATGTGTTCTATGAATTTGGATACTAGGAGTCCCCAGAAGTATACTATTTCGAGAATTGCGGCATGCTTGATGTGAGTATTTTATTTAAACCTAGTGGAAGCACTAGTTGCACTAATTGATTGTTATAGCTACTCGTTGTGAGTGCGCATATACGTGAGATTTGAACCCATGTGCGAGCATCGGGGCAATTATTCATGCTCAGGAAGAAGCTTAGGCTATGATATGCCTAGAGTTGACTCTTAAGCTTAAAGTTATAATGTTTCTCGCATTCGTACCTTTGTTGAGAACTATCTTGGCTATACTTGAGGTTAAAAAGAGGCTAATTTATAGAATAAACTTGGTTGTTGCTAATTCTGCGTTAACTTGCCGATTTGAGCTGTGATAGCACAATTTGCTCATGCCTACAATATAGCGTGTTATTTATGCCAGTCTAGGAGCATGAGAATCCTATTTCATTTAGCATATACGTGCGTACTTTTGGATTGCTCCTATATGATATGCTTGGATGGGAGGCCTATGACCATGACATGTGGATTATATTATTGGCAATTGAGTTGCTCGTACGGTTGTTGTTAATGTGAGCTATAGGAGAGTTGGTTACTATTATTAGATTCATAGGTCTTGGTTATACTATGAATGATGAGCTCATAACATTTCGGTTGTGGTGATGCTTATTGAATTTGCGAAACAATTCTCTTCTTTGAGACATTTTCCATTTTTGGGTGCACGGATTGCACAGTTGAGACTTGAGTTATATTGGTGTGGAAATCACATCTCCTTAATTGTCTATCAGATTAATTGCTTCTTTCCTCTACATGCTATGATATTTTTTGATCGGGGCAATTTGAGAAAATTATGTGCATGCACACACATATAGTCTTCTCACGGAAATTGATTTGTTGGTTTTAAATAAATTTCTGTGCCGGAAAGGCAGGATTACACCGAAATAGCTGGAATAGTTGTGTTTGGTGATATAAGATCAATGGACCTAGAATGGGTACTATAATGTTTGATTACAGCGTATTGGAAAAAATAATTTAGAATTCAGCATAAACAATTGGCTATGGTACTTGTTAAGCGAGAGAAAGCTCCATGACATGTTGATCTAGTGAGTGGTTATGAGTTCCTGTATGTTTCTTTCATTTTCGGCGATGTACGAAGGTTTTAGAACGAGGTCTTCTTTGATATGAGGTTTACTGTCGGCATCGGGTTAATTTGAGAAACTACTGTAATTAAAAAGCATTGCTACGAACATTGAGATATGTGGCATTTGAGTTGGAGTATTTGAGTTATGGTTATGACTTGGTACAACTTGTTCATAATTATACAGTGTATAGATGTGAGGTTCAGATCTTGTAGGAAATTTCGGAGATTGGAAATTTGGATTCTAAGTCTTATAAGGCAGGTTGAATGAATTTTTTTTAGTTATATGGAGTTATCAAACCTAGATAGGATATGGTGACGTGGGATCACCCCGGGTATGTACATGGTAAGGCTACACGTCGGTTTGATGGCATTGGGAACAACTCTTGGTACGTTCGAGGACGAACGTATGTTTAAGTGGGGAAGGATGTAACGACCCGACCTGTCGTTTTTTAGCATTTCCATCCCGTTCAGCTATTTGAAGTCTTAAGTAGCGTTGTTTTGTGTATTATGACTTGCGAGAGTGGTCAAGTTTTGTTTTCAGATGATTCAAAATTTAATTGAAAGAACAATCCATGTTTTGGAAGCTTAAGTTGAATAAAAGGACCGGATGGTAAAATATATGTAAATTACCCCAAAATAGATTTTTAATGATTTCAATAGCTCCGTATGATGATTTTGGCCTTAGAAGCGTGTCCGGAATTCTTTTTGGAAGTCTATAGTTAAATTAGGCTTGAAATTGCGAAAATAGAAAATTTAAGTTTGGAAGTTTGACCGGAGAGTACTTTTTGATATCGGGATCGAAATACGATTCTGAAAATTTGAACAGCTTCGTTATGTCATTTATGACTTGTGTGCAAAATTTGAGGTCAATCGGAATTGATTTGATAGGTTTCGGCATTGAATGTAGAAATTGAAGGTAGAAATTGATCTTAATTATTCACTTACCTATGATAAATTAATACGATTTGGTGTAAATGTTAGTTTTTACCATTGATATAATCAGTCCATTGCATTTCAGAAGATCATCAAAGGTCTTGCCTAAGGTCAATTCAAACGGTCAAGGTTTTGCCACAACTTGTGGCAGAGAAAGTTAATATTTGAACAAGTCCTACAAAAAAAGGAAATATCATAGAGTTGTATATACTCAAGATTGTAAGACAAGTTATAATCACGAGATCAATGGGTCTATTTAAACATGAATTAATTAATAGGAATTACTGAAAGTTAAAGAAATCTGCATATATCGTCATCATATACACAAGCACATATAACTTTTGAGTTGCAAGTAATTTGACGTGCAGCGGCAACCCGTAGCTCCAATAATGAAGAAAAATGCCAGGAAAGCAGAATAATATAGTACAGTACATATGGGGTGCTGAGTGTGGACAGGCGGACCTAGGATTTGAGCACGACGGGGCACCATTGTATGTTTATTACTAGCGATAAAATTCGGCGTACAACTCTTTGAAAACTTAATGATTATAGTGACTTATCATCCAAGTATAAACAAAAAGAAGTTCTAAAGGGAAAAAAAAACACCAAATAAAGAGAGAATTTTTTTCGCAAAATAAGTGTATGGGATAGGAAGGAGTTTGATTAAGCATGTTTCATACTTTAAAATATAGGGGGTGCTTTTTCTGTAGTGGGCTTTACATAGCGAGATTCCGAACTAATCAGAACCCAAAGCAGGTTCCGGAAACAAGTGAGAAACAAAATAATTGAGGAAACTGCCACATGTTGGTATATAGTTAATGATTAAAATAGAAGCGAAAGCAAGTTTAAATTAAAAGGTGACTGTTAACAGGGTCGGATTTAGGGGCGGAAGGGGGTTCACGCCTGAAAATTACACTATATGTATAAGGTAAAATCTGTTTTTTTTATCTATATGCTATATTTTGAATCTCCTTCACATAGCCCAAAGTCATAGCGTAGTGTTCAAGGGGTTCAAAATCTTTATAAGGACTCTAGTTCAATTCCCACTAGCACAATCTTTCCTATTTTTCTAACTTTTTTCTTTTTTGAGCTCCCTTAGTAGAAATCTTGCCTCCGCCACCGAGTGTCAGAAACTTTGAAGTGCCTTTTCAGAATATTTTAGGTGTTATAATACCTGTGTTTGTGTCCAAAACAAGCCCTAAAACATCGACATTATACTTCTCTGTTTCTTCTCAAGTATTATATATATGTATATATATATAATGTTCTGGTGAGAAATTCAAATTATTACTGACCTTGAATTTCGTTTGGCTTTATAAAATTCTGTAGAAATTCTGCCACAAACGCTTGTAAAAAATATTAGTGAAACTTTAAATTCCTCAAGAATAGAAATTACTCTATCAAAGCCGCCAATGTTCCGTTCCCCACAACTTTATTTTTCCCAACACACAAACCAAACAACATGGGCAAGAAAACGATTACGAGAAGTTTATTCAGAAGTACTTCTACGTGCGAACTTATTTAATTTACCCATATAGTTCGTCATATATGGGTAAATCACAATTCCATTTTTCCTATATTACCTGAAAAATAAATGCGATAAATGATATATAGAGGTGTGCCTTGGAGTACCAAATACCTTTTAATATCGACACATGAAATTAACCGGCCTTAGTTTTTTAGATATATACAGCTTCATATTCAAAGGTTCACAATTTATTTATTTTTAATATTGTATTTTATCGAACAACACAACCGATCGAGATATTCAAGTGATGCATCGGGAAGGCAACTATGTGGCTGGTACTCTAGCAAAGTATGGACGTTCCAAGCAACCATCAACAACGGATCGGAGGGAGACAATACAATATTTTGGGAAATCGGCCCTCCAAACTTTGCTTTACATGCTTTCAATAAAACCAGATCATAGGCAATCACTATATGATCTACCCTATGTTACGTAATAATTAAACTTATTATGCTTTTAATATAAAGTATTCTTTTCATTAGCCAAAAAAATAGTTCAACTAGTCCGACGTCCATGACATAAAACGTGGCTCATCGACCTGTATATAGCTATGATCCTATTTCTAAAAGGAATAGTTACAAAAAGAATACTATTATACAATTTTAAATTATGATGAATTTATTTTTTACACCATCAGGTAATATTATTTGCAATAATAGGATTCTTTATATCAACTATAATATGACAACCTGAAAATTAAAATTAAGTGAAAGCTTACTATAATAAATTAAATTGCACTAATAGTGTAAAAAAAAAAATTACACTATCAAATTACAAAACTTAAATCCTATACAATGACTCTTCCTAGTCTCACAAAACTTGCTACATCCTTGTTTTTCAAGAATTCCAAGAAAATATTGTTTCTATCTAAAGGCTTCTTTTGCTGTGCTTCATCATTTTCACATCTATCAAACTCTTGAGAACAAAAAGAATATTCATATGAACTTTTTTTAGGCATATTTATCTTCCTTGAGAAGAAAATTTCATCGTCATTTTCTTCTTCGTCAGCTAACATATAAGAAGGAACCTCTGCTTCATGTTGTTCAAATTCTTCAATGCTTATCCCATCTTTAATATAATCAGCTCCAATCATGGCCAATGCTTCAATTGAAATCGACATTTCTTTTGTTGCTCTTTGTGCAACTTAAGAGATATGACACTTGAGGGCGGAAAAAATGGATACTATAACACTGAGCCAAGGACACTCTGCCTTCTCTATAAAAGCAGTTAATTGAATTCTGAATGAATTAACTTCTTGGTAATGACTTAATCTATAGATCGAAATTGTGATGAAAAACGAGCACGCTAGGTTTTGGAGAGAGATGAAACTTTGTTGAGTTGTTTTATGCAACAATTTCATTTAGAAAGGACATATTTATAGGTGATGAAGAAGGTAAAGTTGAAATACTACTTAATTAGGATGTTGAATTGACTCTTGAATTAACCTTTTGACATCTAGCTAGAAAAAGTTTCAAAGCCAAGAAAGGTAATGGTGAAGAAAAGAAAAACGTTTGAACAAGAATTCAAATTTCACGTGATGATCAATCTCGTAACGAAGGTGTCCTTGTTGCAATATGGCATCTAAAATATCTTTCTAATTTTTTTTAAAAAAAATCAAAATTGTTACATACTTTCACTTATTAGTTATCAATTGCACCAATAGTCGAATTTAAATTGGAATAAATTATTTTTATCTAATATTTAAATAGTATATTGCACTAAAAATATGATAAGTTGTAGTACTAATTTTCTTCAACAAAGAATTGGGAAAGAATACATTATCGCATTAACTAGTCAAAGCTCAATTAATTGAATCTGGAAAAAACATTAAAGAAGTGTCTTAGTATATTCTAAGTACAAGTACTTTCACGTATTCATTAACTTTGCATGACTACATGCATGATGACACTGGAGTACTACTAAGCGAATAGTTGAGTCCGAAACCTTTTTAATCATTTTTTGGACAAAAAACACTTTTGTACTACTTTAAAAAAAAGTTATATAAATGAGTAAAACGCAGTATTATACTGCGAATTACTTTAACGGAAATTTTGCCGTTAAAGTAATTCACAGTATAGTACTGCATTTTAATTAAAAAATTATTTTTTTTGTAATTCGCAGTACTATACTGCGTTTTACTAAGATACATTTGTAAAACGCAGTATAATAATGCGTTTTACATTAAATAATTGCGTTGTACTCTGGTTTTTGCCCCCACCAATAATGAACTGACATAACAATAATTCAATACATAAAATGTAGTATTGTACTGCGTTTTACATAGAAAAATTCTACACCCCAACGTCGGACTTGCCTTATTTAAAGGCGTTTCAATTTTATAAAAATTCATTCAATACTTTATTTCAAACTTACGTTCATACTTGTCTCTTCTTCTTATCAATTATTTTTTTACAATGTCTGAAGTGGCAAAAAATAAGGGTTTCACTATATTGGGGGGGGGGGGGTGAGTTGTGTTGGAGAATAACTCTGTGAGGTATAGCTCACCTCCACAATGTCATGTTAAATTGCCTCTTACTATGGAGTACGATAAATTGTTATCGTTGTTACGTAAAAAAATGAATGAGAGGAGGCGTTCGATTAACCTTAAAATAACCGGTAGATTTCCGTATTCAGTGACTCCGCAGGGGTTTGCTTATTATTCTGAGTTTAACATCGAGGATGATGAAACTCTTAGAGATTTTTTGCTGATTCCGGATGAATTTAGGGAATTTATTGTAATAAAATTATTGGAAATGTACGTCAAGGTGGAAGACGTTCCCAATAATGAGGGCGTGCATAGTAGGGATAACCCCCAGTCATCGGGTGGTTATTCTGGAGCAGTTTTTGCCGGACAGATTGATGATGAAAGAGCTTGCCTTGATTTAAACTTGTCACCACCGGCGAATGAGCAGCCACAAAATAATTTTTCGACTTTAGATAATCAACAAGACGACTGGTAAACTTCAATTTTACTACGCTTTAGCGATGTTTAATTTATGTTTTAATTGGATTTGTATTAACACTCATATTTTTCATAGGGGGTACCGTCCGGATATGAATTTTACAAGTTATGACCCTGCCCCTAGTTGGAATATGCGTAGTTCTGGAGTATTGGACCATGGTGGTCCATCTGGGAGTCATCACCAACAAGAAAATATCCATCATGAAACGTCAAGACAGTACGACTTGTAAGTAAAGTGATATAGCTATATCTAAAGTATTTATCTAGTTAGGTAACTTATCATTTTGTTCTTTATGTGTAGTGAAAACGAGCTTCTTGAAGCTCCTGACCTCACACAGTTGCCCATAGACGACGTATTTACTCGTGATTTGGCAGATGCGCAGAGTCAGGAAGATGATAGTGATTATGACAACAATGCAGATGAGTCTGGGGATGACACACCCTTCCATGATGAGGGTGATGAGGAGGAGGAAGTGAATGTTGAACCTGAGTTGACGAGGGAGCATGTTCCTCCACCTCTAGCTAGACCAAGAGTGTACGAGTCCCACGTGCCATTTCATGAGCGGAATATTCCCTACCTTGATAATTTGCCAAGCATGCCGAACGTGGATGCCCTCACAAGGGATGATGATGAATTTCGGTCAGCGATGTGGGATGAGTCTAGACCAGCTGTTCTGACAAAGGGCATATATTTCCCCGATAAAGCTCGCCTAATTAGGGCTGTAAAAATCTACAGTATAAGAGAGTGCCGTGAGATGACGGTAAGTGAGTCAACTACGAAGAAATACAAGGTTGTATGCCGTAGAGACTTTATGGGTTGTCACTGGATGTTGCGTGCCACCAAGAAGAAATCAGGTTTGTGGAAAGTGGGTAAATTTATTAGCGAGCACAGATGTGAAATGGACACATACAATGAGAATCACTTCAACTTGGATGTGGACTTGATTTCTCTTGTCTTGATTCCATATTTGGAAGTGTCCATTAGGTTCAAGATTAAAGAGTGTATTACAGCCGTCCACCAGGAGTATGGTTGTACTATAACCAAAAGAAAGGCATATCTCGGTCGCAAACGTGCCTTTGAACTTATTTATGGCGACTGGGATAAGTCTTTTTTAAATCTGCCCAGGTACATGGCCGCACTGCAACACTTTAACCCCGGGACTGTTGTTGAATGGAGGCGTGAGCGGAGTCCGGACATACCCGAATATATTTTCAACTATGTGTTCTGGTCATTTAAACCAGCAATTGATGGTTTTGTGCATTGTCGTCCTGTTATTTCCATAGACGGTACTCATGTCTATGGAAAGTATGATATTAAGTTTTGATTGCAGTTGCAGTAGATGCCAACGGTCAAATATTTCCACTAGTTTTTGCCATATGTGCCAACGAAAGTGAAGAGACATGGACGCTTTTTTTGAACCACTTGAAGCAGCACGTTGTCAAACAGCGTTCAGGTATTTGTCTAATATCTGATCGACATGGTGGTATTTTAAGTTATGTACGTCACTTGCCTGAATGGCAGGAACCATATGCATACCACCGTTACTGTGTGCGTCACCTGAAGGCCAATTTCCAGAAGAAATATCCTGACAAGGCATTGTATGACTTAATGTGGCTGGCTGCAACTGAGCACCAGCAGTGCAAATTCACGAGGCGCATGGAAGCGATCCGGCAGTTAGAACCACGAGCCTATACTTGGTTGATGGGGCATGAGCTTCACATGTGGACATTGCATGTTGATGGTGGCAGACGATGGGGAGCCCTCACTACAAACGTGTCGGAGTCATTCAACGGCTTGTTGAAGTCTGCCCGTGGAATGCCTGTCACTGCCATGGTCCGTATGACATTCAAACTGAGTGCGGAGAGGTTTGTCGAAAGGCATGCAGCTGCATCAGCATTGATGGACAGGGGTGTTCAATTTATGCCAATACCCATGAGAAGATTTGAAAGGTCCAGGAGGCGAGCACAATGGCATTCATTTCTTCAGTACGATCATGAACGGGGTGTTTTTGAAGTTAAGACCGGTATCCGCGGACACCGTAGGAATAATCTACAGATGGTGAATGAAAATAGAAGGTTATGTTTGTAAGCACGTGATTTTTGACCCTCCCCGAGAATTTTCACATTTTTAGTGTGAATATGTGAAATTGGGTCTAGTATAGCTATTTTAACTATTTTTACTTTATTTCGTTGCAAAAAGAAAAATTACAAAAAAAGTATATATATATATAAATTTTAGTTTATGTATCCCTCATAAACTTGAAAAAATCAAAAATTGCACTTTATTTTGGTACTTTATATAAATTCGAAAATTAACAAAAAATATATATATAATTCTATTAATGTTTTGAAGTCATTTTAATACAAAAAATATTATTTCATATTTTTGTCTTTATTAAAAACGAAAATTACAAAAAATAGTTTTATTAATATTTTATAGTTATTTTAACTTTGAAAAATACAAAAAATATTACTTCATATTTTATCTTAATATTTACGAAAATTACAAAAAATAGTTTTATTAATATTTTTATAGTTATTTTAACTTTGAAAAATACAAAAAATATTACTTCATATTTTATCTTAATATTTACGAAAATTACAAAAATAGTTTTATTAATATTTTATAGTCGTTTTAACTTTGAAAAAATACAAAAATAGTACTTCATATTTTATCTTAATATTTACGAAAATTACAAAAATAGTTTTATTAATATTTTGTAGCTATTTTAAAACCTTAAAAATATTTAAAAAAAGATATAGTTTTGTTAAATACTAGTCTTATTTTCGGTAGTTATTTTGCTTACATAGGACTAGTTAAGCAACGTGTTCCTATTTCTCGGGTCCGGGCAAAAGAATAATATTCGGGTTCAAACTACCCGGTTTTAGGCCTAATTTTCGGACCTAGCCCACAATAAACCGTGTCCAGGACACGTGGGGAACCCCACCACGCGTGGGGAACATATGCCTTGAACCCCACCACGCGTGGGCTCATTTTTTCTGGGCAAACCATGTCAAATACACGGACTACACATTTGACAAAGGGGGGAATTTTGAATTTTTGGTCAAAAAAAAAAGGGAAAAAACGGACTTTTGGATTTTGAAGAAAATAGTATTGTTCATCTTCTTCTTCACAAAGAAGAAGAAGAGAAAAACCTACTGGAAAAACCCACCTCCATCAACGGCAACCACCCTACTGTCCGAACGGATTCCTCCAAACACCACCACCAAACGACCAAACAGTCAGTCACCCTCCTCACGTCCGGCGACCATCCCGACACCATCTCCCCCGTCGTCTCGCAACCAGCCCAAACCACCACCCGAACACCACCACCGCAGCTGCCTCCACCATCCAGAAACCACCCATCAAGCAACAGCTTTTGTTGCTGCATCGTCACCTTCCCCAACTCCCTCTCTGCCATAACCACCAAACGACTACCACTCCCTCACGTCGGACTCCCCCTCAACCCCACTGTAAAAACAGGTTCGTCACCTTCCCCATCGCCCAACACCACCTGAAGAGGAAGATACTATCGTCCTTTGCTTCAACTGCCCGTCGACCCCATCGCTGCGTCGATCGAGCAGCAGCCATTGTTGCTGCTGTTCGTTTTCAACACGTCCGTCAAACAGCAGCCCGCGACCACCTGCTACCCAGCATCGTCCAAAACCACCGGCGACACCAACTCCCTCACCTTCCCCATCGCCCCGACGACCCACTGCTGCTGCCCAGCTCGCAGTCCCCAGTCCAGCATCCAAACGACCCCTTTGCTTCATATTCGCGTATCAGTCTGTTGCGTCGAAAAAATAGAAATACAGCAGCAACCAACATTTCGTGCGTTGGCAGTCTTGGCCGAGGTTTCAGTCTCCATTGAGGTCGTCGTTGTTCGTCGAGGTCCGGAACGTCGAGGTCGTTCCGAGTTTTCGTTGTTGTTCCTCGTTTAGTGAAGTCCAGCTTGAGTCCCGTCGAAGTCTTGTTTGTGTTCTAGGTTTGTCGAGGTTCGAAGGTTAGTATTCTTCATCCTTTGTTTCATTCTGTTTCATTTCGCATATTATCGTTCAAGGTGAATAAGAGTATTATTTGATATGGATGAATGTCAACAATGCAATTTTTGTTGTTGTGTTAAAAACGTTTATTCTATGTAATTACCGCATGCTTAAAGTAAATGTGAGAATGTATGAACGGTTTGCGAGTCATCTTAGTTGAATTGTTTTTTTTCATTTTTACCATGGATATTATTATTTATTAGAATCGTTGTTTTCGTTTAACCTTGGATGACGTCGTGGGTAAAAAATCATAATTGCTTTTAGGCTTGCCTTTAATAAATAAAATGAGACGATCCTCGAAAAATGCACAAGCTGCGGGGACCTCTAAATGTATATACTAAATACTTAGATTCCGGGATGGGTCGTTTAGCAAATTTCACGGCCCTACCCAAAAATAATAATGTGCTAGTTGCTTTAGGCGCGCCTTTAATAACGTTATCTCCCTGAACTCGGGTGTACATTTATGTGACCCAAATCCAAATCTCAACGAAATTGAAATGTGCCTCTAATCACGGGTACATTGACTGTGACGTGGTATGATATGCATTTCCATGACGTTGCAAATTCCTTTTTAAAAAAATAAGCATGAGATGAGCCTCGCCGAATAACAACACAAATCGTGGGGCCCTCAATAAATACTTGTTTTAAATTACTTAGAATTCAGGAGGGCCGCTTAGTGAATTTCGTGGCCTTCCCAAAATAATAACGCAATAGTCTCTTTAGGCGCGTGTTTAATAATTTACTTTCTTAAACATGGGCGTGCATTTCATGCGACCCAAATCCCGATCCCAAAACATCAAATAAAATGTGTTCCGGATTATGGGTGCATTTCATGTGACGTAGTCCAAAGACGTGTTTTAAATGATGTTCACATTCTTTTATAAAAAAAAATATAATAATTATAAAAGCGGTTAAAAGATAAAAATTCGCACATAAGTTCATAATTGTATTTAAAATCAGATAAATAAGCCGAATATAACAGTTGAGCGACCGTGCTAGAACCACGGAACTCGGGAATGCCTAACACCTTCTCCCGGGGTTAACAGAATTCCTTATCTGGATTTCTGGTACGCAGACTGTAATATAGAGTCATTCATTTCCTCGATTCGGGATTAAAATTGGTGACTTGGGACACCCTAAATCTCCCAAGTGGCGACTCTAAAATAATTAAACCAATCCCGTTTCGATTGTCCTTTAATTGGAAAAAACTCCCCCTGCGCCCCCGGGCGCGGAAAAAGGAGGTGTGACAGCTCTGGCGACTCTGCTGGGGATTTGGACCCAGAACCGCTGGTTCAGGGTTAAGAATTTGAGCTTAAAATAATTGTTATTATTTGGCTTTATCTATTATCTGATTTTTACATGTTTGAGCCTAATGTGTTAAATGCTGCTTTTACCGCTTTGATATTATTTGAACTGTATATAAACTGTGCCGAAACCCATATCCTTTCTGAGTCTTCTGAATCATGAAGAAGGGTGTACTTCGTACGACTTCTTTTCTGTATAGTGTCAAATCCCAATTTAGAACGAGGTTCGGACAAGTTGCTAAGCCGGTGAAGCTTCTGTATTCCCGGTACGCTGCCCCCCCTCGGCTCGAGCTGTCCGCTCGGGTAAGCCAGGTCTAGAACAAACACCCAGGTTCTGAACCTAGTATAACAAAGCCATGCTGGAAATTAAACCCAGAACCACTGGTTCAGGGCTCAAGGATTCAAGCTTAGAATAATTGTTATATTTGGCTTTATTATCCGATATATATTGCATGTTTTGACATAACATACTAAATGTTGTCTTTTACCGCTTTGATATTATCTGAATTGTATATAAACTGTGCCGAAACCCTTCTCTTCTTACCTCCGGGGATGTGCTTACTGGTTGAGACTCCCTATTCTGTTAGTGTCATACCCTAAATAAAAGAGGCTCGGAAAGTTTCTAAGCCGGCTGGCCTTTTGGTTCCCGGAAAGGAGCTCCTTCCTCAGCTCGAGTTGTCCGCTCGGGTACACTGTCTAGAACACCGACCCAGGTTTTTGAACCTAGTATAACAAAGCCACATGCCGGATCCCTAGTAGGAACGTTTATTTGCATCATGTGCATTTGACTTAGGGGACTCAACATAGGGGTTGGGTCCGTCTAGGACAAGCAACCTGAAAATAATAGACAATCTTTCGGCATCCTATGTGCTACATGTTGTATTTAGTCAAGGGCGTATGGGTCATTTGGTCATTTCCAGCATGATGTTATTTTAATCAAAGCATGGGGAACATTTGTGGAATCCAAGAAGTCTTGGAATTCCCTATGTCCCCCACGCTTGCTTTTGGGAAAGCACATGGGGAACATTTGTGGAATCCAAGAAGTCTTGGAATTCCCATATGTCCCCCACGCTTCATATGTTGGGAAAAGCGCATGGGGAGCATTTGCGGAATCCAAGAAGTCTTGGAAATCGTTATGTTTCCCATGCCACATTTTTGAAAGAAATAACAAATATAAAAAATAAAATACAAATAAAAACAAAGCATGAAAATTCAAAAAGATTTTGTATGTTGTCATCATTTTCCACATATAAGAAAATCGTGAAAAAGGAGAAAATAACAGCATAGAAGTCCGAGTAGAGTCGAAACTCTGCCAAAATTTTGAAAATGAAAAAATGTCTTGTTAGTTTGTTATATTAAAAGCAAAGGAAAAGTAAAAAAAAATCATCATTGTTCTGTCTGTTTTATTTTTTAAAAAAAAATATTAAAGAAAATAGTTTGTTTTGCCATTAAATGAAAATGAAAAAGAGTTTGTTTTTTTTTAAAAAAAATGTTTTATTTTATTTTGTTTGTCTATGAAAATGCCAGAAATAAAAATAAAAAGAGTCCGGCGTTGAATGTGATTTTATTATTTGTTCCAAAAATAAGTATATATATAATCCAAAAAAAATTCAAAAGAAAGTTCAAAATTCAAAAAGATAAAATAGATAAATAAAAATCCGAAAATATTTTGATTCTTCTTTAGAAAATTCAGAAAAAAAAACATTTTAGAAGCATTTCTTTTATTAAAGGTAAAATTCCAAAAAAATATTTTCTTCTTCTTCTTTAGAATAAAAAAAAAGCAAATGAAATTCAAAAATATATCTTAGAAGTGTTTCTTTTAAAAAGAAAATCAATCAAAAATTAAAAAATATACTTCCTTTCTTCTTTTAAAGTAGTTCTTTCAAATTCAAAAAAAAAAGGTTAGTTCATCTACTTATCCTTGATCGACCGAACTACGCGGGTTTGATTCTCACCGGATGTGAGATACGTAGGCAACCCTCATCGGGTCCAACCCCACCTTCTCAAAAAAAAAAAAAAAAAAAGAAGAAGAAGGAATGTTTTATGTTTTTCGTTAATTTGTTTGTTCGTTATGAATGAAAAATAATAGTCTATTTGATTGTTGTGGGAAAAATAATAAAAACAAAAAAAAAAACATAAATGGAAAAGGCTCTTCTCAAAAATAGCTTATTTGCCCGAACTACGCGGGTTTGATTCTCACCGGGTGTGAGATACGTAGGCAACCCTCATCGGGTCCAACCCACCTTTTGCTAAAAAGCCAAAAAACAAATAATAATAATAATAACAAAAATACATGTCAAATTTTAGCTTTTGTCATAAAGAAGTCGGGTGACGCTGTTTTATCAAGACATAGCCGAATGTTCCCGAAAGGGACGCCGAAAGGCTGACTTTGCATAAACAGCCACTTTTGGGTCATTTTTAAGACTTGGTCCAGTTGACCCCCACAGCCTAAAAACCTTCGTCCCCGAGACGTTGAAAGGCCGTGTTCGCAATATTGAGTTTTCTAATTTGAAAAACGACAAAAGAGTCATAAATAAGTCAGGTGATGCTGTTTTGTCATAAATAGCCGAATGTTCCCGAAAGGGACGCCGGAAGGCTGACTTTGCATAAATAGCCACCTTCGGGTCATGTTTAGAATTTTTGGTCTAAGTTGACCCACACAGCCTTATAAATCTTCGTCCCCGAGGCGCTGAAGGGCCGTGTTTTGCAACACCAAGTTTATATTATAATTTGAAAAAAAGAGTCCACGGTCAGGTGAATACCGTTCAAATTTTGTCATAATAAGCCGAGCCAGCTTCAGCCGCGTCTTAAACCGTTCTTGCCGAAATAGCCTTAGAGTATCTTTCAGTTGTCGAAAGGTTATTTTCGTAAAAGAATGGACAAGTTTGTAAAGCGTCATAAAATAATCCTCCTCGGCCTCAAAATTCATGTGAGAGTTGGAAAGGGCCACGTTTTGCAAAAACAACCATTTGGTTAAAATTAGCAAATGGAAGGAGGAAGTTGGCCATTTGTTTTGAAGTTTGTAAACCTTTTGATTAAAATAGGCGGGTTGTTTGATTTTCAAGTTGGTAGGTCATCTTTAAACCTTTGAAACCTAGTTTGTTTTAATATGAAAAGTGAAAAGAAAAAAAATGTTCATTATTGTTTATCTTTTATTGGTCTGAACTACGCAAGGTCTGATTCATGCGGGGGCATGATACGTAGGCAATCTCCATAAGATTCGACCACAACAAAAAATAAAAAATAAGAAAAATTTTGAAAAAAAAAAGAGAAAAGAAAGAAAATGAAATGAAAAAAATCTAAAGAAAAAGAAAATACAAAATATAATAAAATACAGGGGTTCCCAAAGTACTTCAAAGGGGCAAATAAGCAAGCCGGGATGACGCATGTTGTTTGAAGCAGGGATGACGCATGTTGTTTGAAGCAAGGCATGTTAGAAACGGTTAACTGCCTAGGGGCATTGCATCCTCAATGTGTTGTTATCAAATCTGTTAAACTCTAAACGCTAACAAGTTTGTTGTTTTCCGAATCTCAAACAGTTAGTTGTTAAAGAATTCTGGCAACACACCCTTACCAAACTAGATCCAAAGGACCGATAACAACAAGCATGACTACTTCAGAGAATAGCACCGAGGAAGAAAGGCCGATGAGCCAGTTGTTAAAGGAAGCGATGGAAAAGATAGAAAGGATGGGACTAGATATGAATGCAATGCAGCTAGCTCTAGCCAAAGCACAAAAGAGCCCTGAGCCATTGGGGCACATGCCGGAATACCCTCACTCCGGCCCTTCAACAAGCCTCCCAAATCCCCGTTACCATCAAGAAAGAAGCCCTCATGATTCCCAGGCTCCACCACCCCATCAACCTCTCCCCACACCCGATATTCCCACTTTTGTGGGACCCACACCAGCCCCCTTGCACAGAACGACCAGTGAGCCATTGTTTCAGGCTCACGATACGCAATACTATCCCCCTGAGCCTACATTCCATGCCCCCGAACCACATGCTTACAATCCACACTTGGAGGTACCGGCAGAGATCGAAAAACCGGTTAAAGCCCCTGAACAGGATGAGGTGTTGAGAAAGTTCAAAAGCCTAGAGCAGTCCTTCAGGAACCTGCACGGTTTGGGCAAACAGGTCAGCGTAGCATACAAAGATCTATGCCCTTTCCCGGACGTCCAACTCCCGGCTGGGTTCAAGATGCCTAAATTTGATTTATATGAAGGGCAAGGTGATCCCATGGCGCATTTGCGGGGATTCTGTAGCAAAATGAGAGGGGCAGGTGGCAAAGATAAGCTGCTGATAGCTTATTTCGGCCAAAGCTTGAGTGGTTCGGCACTAGAATGGTACACCAGGCAAGATTCCAGTAGGTGGTATACTTGGGATGATCTGGCGCAGGCTTTCGCAGGTCATTTCCAGTACAATCTCGAGATAGTCCCTGACCGTCTCACATTGTTGAGGACCGGGAAGAAGTCCGGGGAAAGTTTTCGCGAGTTCGGGTTCCGCTGGAGAGAGCAAGCAGCCAGAGTTGATCCTCCCATGAAAGAGGGAGAAATGGTGGACTACTTCTTGCAGACACTGGATCCAACTTACTTTGGTCACTTGGTGACGACGGTTGGGAAATCCTTCAATGAAGTGGTAAAGATAGGGGTCATGATAGAGGAGGGTTTGAGGTCTGACAAAATCCTGAATTACTCAGCGCTCAAGGCAACGACCCAGGCTATTCAGAACGACACGGGAGGTGCCCTGGGAAGGAGGAAGAAAGAAGAAATTGCCACGATTGAGGCAAGCAGTTGGTCCAAGTCTGGTAAACCATGCTACAACCAACCCAGACCCCACAAACCAAACTACCCATACAGCCCACCTCAACACCACTATTCACCTCAAGAACCACACTTCCCCGTGCACCAAGCCCAAACATATACTCGGCCTCCGGTTCGCCCGCAATGGCGCGTGTCGGCTCCCCAGAACACACATACACCACCGCAAAACACCTATCCACCGCCAAGAGCCTACAAGAACCCCCCAGGGGCAGGTTTTCGGGGAAATCAGGCTTTCAGAAATGAAAGAATCCAAAGAACATTCACTGAGTTGGGGGAAACCTATACTGCCGTGTTCCACAAATTAAGGCAGTTAGGCTTGTTGAGTCCTGTTGAGCCCAGATTGCCAAATCCCCTTCCCAAAAATATGGACCACTCGGTAAGCTGTGAGTATTGTTCGGGGGCTCCCGGACATGATACCGAGAAGTGTTGGAAGTTGAAACATGCAGTACAGAATCTTATTGACACCAACAAGATTGAGGTTCAGACACCAGAGGCTGAAAGCAAAGATTCCTTATTTTGAAAGCAAAGATCAACAATTGAATGGCTACTCCTCTTCTTATACGAAGGGAGTCTTGGTAGTGGGCTCTGATTTTCTTTTTTTGTTGTCTGGATTATTCCAGAGTTGTAATCCAGATTTTTTTTCTTGTGCTCGCCAAAGTGTGAAACCTTGCTATCCCGTATTTTAATAAAGTGAAAGTTTTTTTTCCTCATTCCTTATTTTGTTTTAATTTTTCTTCTTATTTTCTGAACAGTTCTCTTTATACTGGTTCTAATGACATGGCATGCACGACGGATCTTCAACCTAGTCTAAAAAAATCAATTTGATTTCGAACTTATAGTACAAGATTGTGATGATAAGTCGAAATACGATAAGGATGAAGCCTTCAAAGAAGTTAACAGAGAGTTGAGCCAATTTGAAAAAAGAGGGCCCAACTGACACGGAAGCCGTCAATCTAGGGATGCGGATGACATCAGGGAAGAACTAATCAAAGCACTTACTGAATTCAAAACATTCTGCATGGTCATACGACGACATGCCGGGTTGAAGCACCAATTTAGTGGTTCAAAAAATTGCCCACTGACCCGACGTTTCCCCCCGTCAAGCAAAATTAAGAAAGTCCAAAACCGACAGCAAGCCCAATGACGCTTTGTGATCAACAAATATCGAAGGGAAATACGTCGACATGGTTATCAATTCTGACACAGTTAAGAGATATTATGTATGATTGTGATTGTTGTTTGTTGGTATTTAGCATTTATCAGAGAATGAAATGACGGAGGCAATTCTTTCTTCTATCCAAACACTTTAACCTTTGCTACCCCTTTTGAGCCTTATTTATTTTTTTCATACCCCTCTTTTGGAATCAGTAATGAAAATGAAAGAAAAGAGAAGAAAAGAAAGTAATGATGATAAGAACAAAAGAAAAGTCAAAAAAAAACAAAAAAAAACAAACAAAGAAATGGGAACTACGTTTGACCTGATTCCTCAAAGAAGGATACGTAGGCGCCTCACGGCTCGGTCATAGTGTAACAAAAAAAACAAAAATCCCCAAGCAAGAAAAACTGGGGCAGAAGTTGATTCCGAGAGTTGTAATGTTTTACCCATCAAAATCGTTTTGAACCTCTTGTTACCCCTTTTCTTTTAACCATACACGAAAACCCATATTGACGTCCAAAAAAGACCTCCCAATCAGTAACTGAGAAGTGTTAAGTCAATGCAAATGGATGTCGGGGATAACACTCTGATCCCCAGCCAAGAAGAAGATCACAAGCTGGAAATGAATTGATAGCCGAAAGAATCCCCAACAGAAAGTCATATCGGCATCACTCCGATCCCAGTTGAAAAATAAAATAAAATGAGAGAGTCTTATCGGTGAAAACCTTCACAGGCACCATAAGGCGACGAGAGTTGAGAGAAACGAGAGAGTCTTATTAGTGAAAACCCCTCGAAGGGCACTATGAGGCGACAAGACAAGATTGGCGGGAAGGATCCGCATTTGGCAAAGAGTTGAGTGCCTGTTTATCCTCAGCAACATGAGGCCGTCCGAAGGGTTGATTGATACAAATCGACTGGGTTGATTAATCCAGAATGCATGACATGTTCGTTGGGATCGGTTATATCATTCAGATAAGTTTTTTTTCTTTCCTTTTCCCCAGCATTTGTTCAGAAAGACTTCTTCTTTTTCTATTTTTGAAATTCTTCACTTTTTCATTTCTTGGTTTAAAGATTTTACCTCCCCAACAGTTTATTTTTGAAAAGGATTTTCAGAGCTTACTACCAGTTGCCAAAATGATGCAAAGCAAAATGCGAATAGGACATGCCAAAGATAAGACGATAAAGCGAAAAAAAGTTGGTCGCAAGACCAAATGTTGAATGGGTCTAGATCCCAAGAGGACCAAATTTCCAAGGGTAGCTGGAGGAAAACAGGAAAACAACAGTTGAGAAAATAAAAGGAAAACTCATTCCCAGCAAAATAACCCCCAGCAAGTTTGATAGTGTAATGAAGCACAAAGCGGGGGAGAGAGAAAGGGAGAAACCATCCCCAGCAGGAGTGGCACGACCACTCACAATGTGTTAAAACTAACAAATTTTCTTTGATTTGAAGCAGGAAAAGGAAATCTTGTTAATGGCAAAAAACATGCCACAAGGAAAAGCACCAAAACTGGGGCAGAAAATTTCTTGCCATTTGTCGAAAATTTTCTCGAAGGAACGAGGAAATCAATTCAAGTTTTAAGAGATAGCAAGACAACACGATTCTAAGAAAGACAGTCGGAGGTAAGACAATTCCAAGCTTTTGAAGATGGGTTCATCCGCCCTCGAATAGGATATTTTGGGTTCATCCGCCCTCGAATAGGATATTTTGGGTTCATCCGCCCTCGAATAGGATATTTTGGGTTCATCCGCCCTCGAATAGGATATTTTGGGTTCATCCGCCCTCGAATAGGATTTTTTGGGTTCATCCGCCCTCGAATAGGATATTTTGGGTTCATCCGCCCTCGAATAGGATATTTTGGGTTCATCCGCCCTCGAATAGGATATTTTGGGTTCATCCGCCCTCGAATAGGATATTTTTGGGTTCATCCGCCCTCGAATAGGATATTTTGGGTTCATCCGCCCTCGAATAGGATATTTTGGGTTCATCCGCCCTCGAATAGGATATTTTGGGTTCATCCGCCCTCGAATAGGATATTTTGGGTTCATCCGCCCTCGAATAGGATATTTTGGGTTCATCCGCCCTCGAATAGGATATTTTGGGTTCATCCGCCCTCGAATAGGATATTTTGGGTTCATCCGCCCTCGAATAGGATATTTTTGGGTTCATCCGCCCTCGAATAGGATATTTTGGGTTCATCCGCCCTCGAATAGGATATTTTGGGTTCATCCGCCCTCGAATAGGATATTTTTGGGTTCATCCGCCCTCGAATAGGATATTTTGGGTTCATCCGCCCTCGAATAGGATATTTTGGGTTCATCCGCCCTCGAATAGGATATTTTGGGTTCATCCGCCCTCGAATAGGATATTTTGGGTTCATCCGCCCTCGAATAGGATATTTTGGGTTCATCCGCCCTCGAATAGGATATTTTGGGTTCATCCGCCCTCGAATAGGATATTTTGGGTTCATCCGCCCTCGAATAGGATATTTTGGGTTCATCCGCCCTCGAATAGGATATTTTGGGTTCATCCGCCCTCGAATAGGATATTTTGGGTTCATCCGCCCTCGAATAGGATATTTTGGGTTCATCCGCCCTCGAATAGGATATTTTGGGTTCATCCGCCCTCGAATAGGATATTTTGGGTTCATCCGCCCTCGAATAGGATATTTTGGGTTCATCCGCCCTCGAATAGGATATTTTGGGTTCATCCGCCCTCGAATAGGATATTTTGGGTTCATCCGCCCTCGAATAGGATATTTTGGGTTCATCCGCCCTCGAATAGGATATTTTGGGTTCATCCGCCCTCGAATAGGATATTTTGGGTTCATCCGCCCTCGAAAAGGATTTTTTGGGTTCATCCGCCCTCGAACAGGATTTTTTGGGTTCATCCGCCCTCGAACAGGATTTTTTGGGTTCATCCGCCCTCGAACAGGATTTTTTGGGTTCATCCGCCCTCGAACAGGATTTTTTGGGTTCATCCGCCCTCGAACAGGATTTTTTGGGTTCATCCGCCCTCGAACAGGATTTTTTGGGTTCATCCGCCCTCGAACAGGATTTTTTGGGTTCATCCGCCCTCGAACAGGATTTTTTGGGTTCATCCGCCCTCGAACAGGATTTTTTGGGTTCATCCGCCCTCGAACAGGATTTTTTGGGTTCATCCGCCCTCGAACAGGATTTTTTGGGTTCATCCGCCCTCGAACAGGATTTTTTGGGTTCATCCGCCCTCGAACAGGATTTTTTGGGTTCATCCGCCCTCGAACAGGATTTTTTGGGTTCATCCGCCCTCGAACAGGATTTTTTGGGTTCATCCGCCCTCGAACAGGATTTTTTGGGTTCATCCGCCCTCGAACAGGATTTTTTGGGTTCATCCGCCCTCGAACAGGATTTTTTGGGTTCATCCGCCCTCGAACAGGATTTTTTGGGTTCATCCGCCCTCGAACAGGATTTTTTGGGTTCATCCGCCCTCGAATAGGATATTTTGGGTTCATCCGCCCTCGAACAGGATATTTTGGGTTCATCCGCCCTCGAATAGGATATTTTGGGTTCATCCGCCCTCGAATAGGATTTTATTTTCTAAATTGTTGTTGAAACCAGGCGCCCACCTGTATAACGAGAGGAATACATTTCAGTCTTTACTTTCAGGTGTTGAAATTGGGAGCCCGCCCATAGAACAGAGGCATACATTCAGTTTTTACTTTCAAGTGTTGAAGTTGGGAGCCCGCCCAGATAACAGAGGCATACATTTCAGTCTTTACTTTCAAGTGTTGAAGTTGGGAGCCCGCCCAGATAACAGAGGCATACATTTCAGCCTTTACTTTTCAAGTATTGAAATTGGGAGCCCGCCCATAATAACAGAGGAATACATTTCAGTCCTTACATTTCAAGCATTGAAGTTAGGCGCCCACCTATATAACAAGGGAATACATCCTAATCTAGTGTTTAGTTCACTCTCAGCACTGCATCAGTAGTATCAGTGGGCTACGATTTTGCTAACGACTCACAAACCTCCCCAGGGCAAACCGGGTTAGGAAATTTGTTTTGTTTTGTTTGTTTTGATTGTCAGGGACCCGCCTGTAGAACGGAGTTTGTGGTAAAAGCAGAAGGACTACAACAAAAATCCCCAGCACTCAATCCAAGATAGAAGCAACAAGAAGCTCGCCCCAAGAATGCGAGTCAACAGTCTGAGCGGGTCAACAAAAGCTAGTCACAAAAGAAAAAAAAAAGAAGAAAAAAGAAAAGAAAAAGAATGAATCCGAAGCACGGAAGTGGAGAACGGATGTGATCTGCTCAAGAACTAGCGCCTACAACTAGCAAGTATCAAGGTTCAAATCCAAAGTCTGTATGAAGCACCATTCAAGACTCAAGACCAAGTTTCAGAAGACTTAAGAGATAGGAATCCTTGTAACTAGTAGCTGATAGGCTTAGTTAGTCTTTTTCAGTTTTCATTTTTGTTGTAACGACAGGACCGCAGACCGGAACCTCAACGGAACGGCACCTCGATCGGCTCTTCACCTCGGTACACTTCACTATCTCTCTCATTTCCGAACTACACGTGGCCTGATTCCTGTATAACCAAGGATATGTAGGCAGCTCGGATACCAGGGCTCGGTCACATTCCCTCCCTTTCCTGAAGTGTAGTCCGTCCAAGTAATGGTCGGGTCAAAAACACGGCTAGTCGTTCTTTGTCGGAAAACTCTTCGTGTTTCCAGTCAAAGAGGGGCAGCTGTAAGCACGTGATTTTTGACCCTCCCCGAGAATTTTCACATTTTTAGTGTGAATATGTGAAATTGGGTCTAGTATAGCTATTTTAACTATTTTTACTTTATTTCGTTGCAAAAAGAAAAATTACAAAAAAAGTATATATATATATATATAAATTTTAGTTTATGTATCCCTCATAAACTTGAAAAAATCAAAAATTGCACTTTATTTTGGTACTTTATATAAATTCGAAAATTAACAAAAAATATATATATAATTCTATTAATGTTTTGAAGTCATTTTAATACAAAAAATATTATTTCATATTTTTGTCTTTATTAAAAAAAACGAAAATTACAAAAAATAGTTTTATTAATATTTTATAGTTATTTTAACTTTGAAAAATACAAAAAATATTACTTCATATTTTATCTTAATATTTACGAAAATTACAAAAAATAGTTTTATTAATATTTTTATAGTTATTTTAACTTTGAAAAATACAAAAAATATTACTTCATATTTTATCTTAATATTTACGAAAATTACAAAAATGGTTTTATTAATATTTTATAGTCGTTTTAACTTTGAAAAAATACAAAAATAGTACTTCATATTTTATCTTAATATTTACGAAAATTACAAAAATAGTTTTATTAATATTTTGTAGCTATTTTAAAACCTTAAAAATATTTAAAAAAAGATATAGTTTTGTTAAATACTAGTCTTATTTTCGGTAGTTATTTTGCTTACATAGGACTAGTTAAGCAACGTGTTCCTATTTCTCGGGTCCGGGCAAAAGAATAATATTCGGGTTCAAACTACCCGGTTTTAGGCCTAATTTTCGGACCTAGCCCACAATAAACCGTGTCCAGGACACGTGGGGAACCCCACCACGCGTGGGGAACATATGCCTTGAACCCCACCACGCGTGGGCTCATTTTTTCTGGGCAAACCATGTCAAATACACGGACTACACATTTGACAAAGGGGGGAATTTTGGATTTTTGGTCAAAAAAAAAAAGGGAAAAAAACGGACTTTTGGATTTTGAAGAAAATAGTACTGTTCATCTTCTTCTTCACAAAGAAGAAGAAGAGAAAAACCTACTGGAAAAACCCACCTCCATCAACGGCAACCACCCTACTGTCCGAACGGATTCCTCCAAACACCACCACCAAACGACCAAACAGTCTGTCACCCTCCTCACGTCCGGCGACCATCCCGACACCATCTCCCCCGTCGTCTCGCAACCAGCCCAAACCACCACCTGAACACCACCACCGCAGCTGCCTCCACCATCCAGAAACCACCCATCAAGCAACAGCTTTTGTTGCTGCATCGTCACCTTCCCCAACTCCCTCTCCGCCATAACCACCAAACGACTACCACTCCCTCACGTCGGACTCCCCCTCAACCCCACTGTAAAAACAGGTTCGTCACCTTCCCCATCGCCCAACACCACCTGAAGAGGAAGATATTATCGTCCTTTGCTTCAACTGCCCGTCGACCCCATCGCTGCGTCGATCGAGCAGCAGCCATTGTTGCTGCTGTTCGTTTTCAACACGTCCGTCAAACAGCAGTCCGCGACCACCTGCTACCCAGCATCGTCCAAAACCACCGGCGACACCAACTCCCTCACCTTCCCCATCGCCCCGACGACCCACTGCTGCTGCCCAGCTCGCAGTCCCCAGTCCAGCATCCAAACGACCCCTTTGCTTCATATTCGCGTATCAGTCTGTTGCGTCGAAAAAATAGAAATACAGCAGCAACCAACATTTCGTGCGTTGGCAGTCTTGGCCGAGGTTTCAGTCTCCATTGAGGTCGTCGTTGTTCGTCGAGGTCCGGAACGTCGAGGTCGTTCCGAGTTTTCGTTGTTGTTCCTCGTTTAGTGAAGTCCAGCTTGAGTCCCGTCGAAGTCTTGTTTGTGTTCTAGGTTTGTCGAGGTTCGAAGGTTAGTATTCTTCATCCTTTGTTTCATTCCGTTTCATTTCGCATATTATCGTTCAAGGTGAATAAGAGTATTATTTGATATGGATGAATGTCAACAATGCAATTTTTGTTGTTGTGTTAAAAACGTTTATTCTATGTAATTACCGCATGCTTAAAGTAAATGTGAGAATGTATGAACGGTTTGCGAGTCATCTTAGTTGAATTGTTTTTTTTTTCATTTTTACCATGGATATTATTATTTATTAGAATCGTTGTTTTCGTTTAACCTCGGATGACGTCGTGGGTAAAAAATCATAATTGCTTTTAGGCTTGCCTTTAATAAATAAAATGAGACGATCCTCAAAAAATGCACAAGCTGCGGGGACCTCTAAATGTATATACTAAATACTTAGATTCCGGGATGGGTCGTTTAGCAAATTTCACGGCCCTACCCAAAAATAATAATGCGCTAGTTGCTTTAGGCGCGCCTTTAATAACGTTATCTCCCTGAACTCGGGTGCACATTTATGTGACCCAAATCCAAATCTCAACGAAATTGAAATGTGCCTCTAATCACGGGTACATTGACTGTGACGTGGTATGAGATGCATTTCCATGACGTTGCAAATTCCTTTTTAAAAAAATAAGCATGAGATGAGCCTCGCCGAATAACAACACAAATCGTGGGGCCCTCAATAAATACTTGTTTTAAATTACTTAGAATTCAGGAGGGCCGCTTAGTGAATTTCGTGGCCTTCCCAAAATAATAACGCAATAGTCTCTTTAGGCGCGTGTTTAATAATTTACTTTCTTAAACATGGGCGTGCATTTCATGCGACCCAAATCCCGATCCCAAAACATCAAATAAAATGTGTTCCGGATTATGGGTGCATTTCATGTGACGTAGTCCAAAGACGTGTTTTAAATGATGTTCACATTCTTTTATAAAAAAAAATATAATAATTATAAAAGCGGTTAAAAGATAAAAATTCGCACATAAGTTCATAATTGTATTTAAAATCAGATAAATAAGCCGAATATAACAGTTGAGCGACCGTGCTAGAACCACGGAACTCGGGAATGCCTAACACCTTCTCCCGGGTTAATAGAATTCCTTATCTGGATTTCTGGTACGCAGACTGTAATATAGAGTCATTCATTTCCTCGATTCGGGATTAAAATTGGTGACTTGGGACACCCTAAATCTCCCAAGTGGCGACTCTAAAATAATTAAACCAATCCCGTTTCGATTGTCCTTTAATTGGAAAAAACTCCCCCTGCGCCCCCCAGGCGCGGAAAAAGGAGGTGTGACAATGTTCATGTGGGAAATGGACCATCTACCATATGCCGTGCGCACATGCGTTGAAGTGCTTTCAACAAGTTGAATATGGGGCAACAAACTATATTGATAGGCAATACAGTGTTGCTGCATACATAGACACGTATATTGGGAAGTTGCTGCCATTAGGTGCTGAGCATTATTGGCCGCCGGAACCTTTTAAGATGGTATGTAACAAGGACTATTTGCGCAAGCTGCAAGTACAAAAGAGAACGCGTATACGGAACCAAATGGATGTTGGTGACACTGTTTATGCGCGTAAATGTGGAATATGCTCGCAAACAGGACACGACCGTTGTAAATTTCCTTCAGGTGGTTTGCGTAGCGGTGGTAATACGGCTCCTGGTGCAAGTTCGTCGAATGTACCCAACTATCAAGGATACCCCTAGTCTTTTATTTTGGTATTGTTTTTTGTAATACATGTTTTTACTTGTGTATGTTGCAATATATATCAAATAAAATTATGTTCCACAATTTGAAATGAGTGAAGAAAAAGTTGTTTAATTGTAGGAAATGTAATATGTAAAGCGTGGTTTGATAGTTTCATATAACAACACAAGAACTTAAACTTAACTTGCACTTCAATTAAAATAAAGCATTACTACAGCACAAACACAAACATAACAGGCCAACATAATAAAAAAATATGAAATATGAAAAATACACTAAACACATACAAGCAAATGTTTAGTCCCGGTTGCCATTTATTCTCCGCTCCAACCACTTAAATCGTTCTTCCATTCCTTCTTTTTCTTCTTCCACCTCTTTCAGTTTCGCCTTCACCTCCGCAAGTTCCCATTTATATTTTTCTTTTCGTTCCTTTTGTGCTTCACAATTCCATTGTGCTTTCCATTTTTCTTCTCCCACCTCATTCAGTTTCGCCCTCATTTCTACAATAATTCTATCGCCTTCTCTTTGTGTTTCCCGTTGGCATAAACACATATTATGAAGAAACTGCAGTTGTTCTCTGTAGCATTCCTGATAACATGGTTCATCGGGACAGAGGTGCTCCAAAGCATTCGATCGACTGAGCAATAAAAGGGCAGTTGAGCTACCAACTCGTCGTTGTATGGAGTCCAGATGAACTGCCAAATAATAACATAAAAGTGAGTATGCGCAACACAACTCAATTTAAACAAGTAAGTGTAGGTACATATCTACCTGTCCGTCCACCAGCATATCTAGCACATCCCTGATAAGGGGGAGATTATGATGAGCATCGGTCCCTCGGTAGTTCCCACGCCGGAGAATCCACCTAGAAGCTAGAGGGAGAAACGGATAAGCCTTACCAGGCGCAAGTGCTGGTAGAGGTGACTGCAACGGCATGATCCGCTGCCAGGCCCAAACCTAAGATAAAAGGTTGATGTAATATTTATGAGTCATTTCGACCATATAGAATTCAGAGAAATGAACAGAGTATTCGAAAATGTTGTCACCTGTAGGAGGGGCAGAAAACCACATATGTCCACCGTTGGGCCCATGCTCGCCCGGCACATGCTTCTATACAGGTATGCGAGAACAGCAGCACCCCAACTGTACTGGGGTAAACCATCCAACTCCTGAAGATGATGTAGAAAGCGCATACTCACTTTACTCCCCGAAGTGTTCGGGAACAAGACACACCCGAAAAGCAGGAGCAGCGCCAACCACGTGTACCTCTCAATATGGAGATCCTCCGTCTCGCCGGTAATGTCTGGGTGCAAAAATGCCATATGATCTCTGATGGCTGACAAAGCAACGTGACTGCCCCCAGCGTCACCCTAAGGTCTATAACCAGTAAAATGCATCATCATATCCAAATATTGTGCATGCGTCATGGATCTAATGTACTGGGGCAGTGCTACAGCCCGTCCATCTACGCGCAGCCCGTACAAAACCTGAACATCCTCCAACATGATGGTGGCCTCTCCAATGGGCAAGTGAAAAGTGTGTGTCTCCGGTCGCCACCTCTCTACCAATGCCGTGATGAGAGACCAATCAAGCTGCATCCGTCCAATCTCAAAAATCGTATAGAAGCCCTTAGCCTGTAGGCGCGCGACTACGCGGGCATGGAAAGGATGCTCCCCGATGAACTCCCATAAATCGTCAGGTCTCCTAGGGTGGAGAGGCTGCATCGATAGTTGTCCCTCCCATACAAATAATTATGTATGGGTTCCAGGCTCGATATTTGAGGCCCGGTAGCACCGAGTTATCCTTAATTATTATGCGTGTTAATTTCAACATTTTTAGAATTGTGTGTGTTAGCTTAATAAATTAAATAATTAATTATGTTTAAAATTGGACTGAATAATTATGTATGGGTTCCAGGCTCGATATTTGAGGCCCGGTAGCACCGAGTTATCCTTAATTATTATGCGTGTTAATTTCAACATTTTTAGAATTGTGTGTGTTAGCTTAATAAATTAAATAATTAATTATGTTTAAAATTGGACTGAATAATTATGTATGGGTTCCAGGCTCATTTTTTGAGGCCCGGTAGCACCGAGTTATCCTTAATTATTATTCGTGTCAATTTTAATATTTTTAGAATTGTGTGTGCTAGCTTAATAAATTAAATAATTAATTATGTTTACAATTGGACTGAATAATTATGTATGGGTTTCAGGCTCATTTTTGAGGCCCGGTAGCACCGAGTTATCCTTAATTATTATTCGTGTCAATTTTAATATTTTTACAATTGTGTGTGCTAGCTTAATAAATTAAATAATTAATTATGTTTACAATTGGACTGAATAATTATGTATGGGTTCCAGGCTCAATTTTTTAGGCCCGGTAGCACCGAGTTATCCTTAATTATTATGCGTGTCAATTTTAACATTTTTAGAATTGTGTGTGCTAGCTTAATAAATTAAATAATTAATTATGTTTAAAATTGGACTGAATAATTATGTATGGGTTCCAGACTCGATATTTGAGTTAATTTTACAAGATATAGGAATTTGTTACTTTTGTAAGTTTATTGTTGTAATTAAATAATTAATTTTGTAAAGTGTAATTGAATAGAGTTTGCAGTTACTACATACTTAAACTACATAGACTCTACGCTAAAAGGCTCTACATTTTACTACGCTAAAAGGCTCTATATTTTACAACACTAACAGACTCTATATTTTACTACACTAAAAGGCTCTATATTTTACTACGCTAAAAGGCTATTTATTTTACTACGCTAAAAGGTCACTATTACATATAAAAACAACTAACATAAAATACAAATATGAACAACAAACAAAATAAATAATATTAATTTTTTAACAATACAAATAATTTATCAAATTTTAACAATTTTTTGTACCAAAGTTAATAAATCAATCCGGGTATAAATAAGATACAAATTTAAACACAAACATAACACAAATTAACATGGAAACACATTAAACAATACAAATATGCATGTATTATACGAGTTTTGACATAAACAAAATTGAAATACCTTGATTTAAGTTTTTTAAATTTGATTGAAATCGAATTTTTGCACCCGAAAGAAGGAATCCAAAGCTTGTCTTGTATGTGGGACCCACACTCCTTGCTCTTTGGTGACGGGTGGGGCCCTAATTTTTTTTTTTGACGGGGGGGGGGGGGTGGGGGTGGGGGGACCAGCAGAATCGAAGGTGTTGGTTTCCTTCGGTTCAGTGGTCCAAGGAAGAAGAAGGGGCTATATTTTATTGAAGCTATTCGGAGTATTATACTGCGTTTTAAGTAAAAAGCAGTATAATACTGCGAGCAGCTTTAATAAAATATAGTTGGGCCCAGCATCTTAGTAAAACGCAGTATAGTACTGCGAATTACAAAAAAAAATAAAAAATTAAGTAAAATGCAGTACTATACTGCGAATTACTTTAACGGCAAAATTTCCGTTAAAGTAATTCGCAGTATAATACTGCGTTTTACTCATTTATGTCACTTTTTTTTAAAGTAGTACAAAAGTGTTTTTTGTCCAAAAAATGATTAAAAAGGTTTCGGACTCGCGAATAGTTCCGCTGCTGAGTTCAACAGAATCGTAGCTTTGACTCGGATCTTGTATTTATGTTAAAAATTCAACTAATATATATGTGTTAAAAATTTATCAAAATCCAATAAGCTACATTTTTTAGAATTCAGAACTTATAAAATCAAAATCCTAGCTCCCCTACTTACATAAATATTCTGAAACTAAAGATCGGAGTGAAAGAAAATATGAATGCATTAATGCAAATTAAAGAGCATTCACGTTCTACTGCATGCGAACGCATATACGTAATGGATATAACGTCATCTCTTACACTCAACGACTCACATTAAAATTGCAAGAAGTATATATTAGAAAGTTTGCATATATAACTGAAGGCTTTTGCTTTAGGTCAACTCAAATGGTCGAGATTTAAAAGTTTGACATTTGCACGAGTACGCGCGCCTACCAAAAATATGACAATATATGATCAGTCACGAGAATCATAGAGTCAATTGGTCTAGCAAAACATGAATCTATATATAGGAATGATGTGAATTAAACAAACACATGTTTTTGCAGATTCAAATGCAACTCTCGGCATTCATTGGAAGCTTCGACATATTCGAGTTTCGACTGCATGAGTAATGACCAATGAAAGTTAACAAAAATCAGTCTATCATGGCGGAAGGGGGTTCAATGCCAAAAATTACATTGTGTATTTATAAAATGTCAATTTTTTTTAATGTTTATATATATTAATTAGATATTGAATCCACTTAGCTTTTTGGTATATTTATTTTTTAAATTTTTTGAATCTCTTTGGTGAAAATCTTGTTTCCGCCGCAATTATCTATAATAAATAAGCACAATTTAAGGAGCAAGCTTCTCTTTGTCCAAATCCGATGTTTCAATTTCTCTTCAAGCACGTTGTGTTAGACTATTATTTTAAGCAAAAAGAACAATCTATTTCTCATATTTCAAACTTGACAGAGTCAGATTCAAAATTTAAAATTTATGTAGAATTCATAACATCTTTTCACGAATTGGTTTGAACATCATACTAGCTAAATCAATTTGCGTGAGCATGCTTGTCATGTACTGACAATATGAAATTTATTTACATATTATATCACTTATTAGGTAGTTACAGGTAAGTTAATCTTGACAAGCATCACTTTGTAATCAGGTAAAGATGGTAACTAACTTCCTATCACATACTCCCTCCATTTTAATTTAAATGATACACTTTTCTTATTAATGCGTTCAAAAAAGAAGGACACTATTTAGAAACTATTTAACGTAACTTTGAACTTTTTATTTTACCTACGTTATCCTTAATCAGAAATTTTTATAGCCACACAAATATTATGATCCCACAAAACTTTTACCCCTTAGCTTTTAGTACCACATATCTCAAAAGTCTTTTTTCTTTCTTAAATTTTGTATCAAGTCAAACTAACTTATATATCTAAATTGAAACGGAGAGAGTATTAAAATTTATTAATAATGTAAAAGAAAGTTGTATAAATCAAATAACAAGGAAAATAAACTTAAAGAAGCATAATACTTTGGCATGGTTTGATCAAGTGACCTATATATGATTTACTAATATAAAAGAGAGAAAACTTATGAAAGAAAAATCCTCGACCCCAACCCCAAACAAAACCTTTTTAAGGACTAAATCGTGGTCTCGTCGATGTCATATTTTTTTTTCTGTGAAGGAGAGATCCTCAATTTATAGAGGTGATAACTTTTTTTTTTCTCCAATAAAGGGGACCTATCAAATAAGCAAGAGATCTATATTTTTCTTTTAGAAAAAGTAAAATCAATTATAAAAAAACTCTTTTCCGTCCTTCAAAAAAAAAGGTAAAATCCTAATATGGAAAGAAAATCATGATAAAATCCTAACAACTTATTACAATGGCACTAATTATTTAATTTATACAATGATTATTCCTACTAGTCTCAAAAAACTTGCTACATCCTTCTTTTTCAAGAATTCCCAGAAATTATTGTTTCTAATTAACGGCTTCTTCTGATCCCCTTCATTATTTTCACATATATGAAACTCTTGAGAACAAAAAGAATATTCATATGAATTTTTAGTAGGCAAATTTTTCTTCCTTAAGAAGAAAACTTCATCATCTTCTTCTTCATCAAATAATAAATAAAGAGGCACTTCTGCTTCATGTTGTTCAAATTCTTCAATGCTCATTCCATCTTTAAGATAGTCAGCTCCAGCCATGGCCAATGCTTCAAAGGAAATCGACATTTTTTTTTGCTCCAATTAAATATGAGATTCGAGGACAAAAATAGGATGCTATATTAATGCTGAGCCAAAGACGCTACGCCTTTTTCTATAAAAACAATTAGTTGATCGAGTTCTGAATGAATTAGCGCTTTGGTAAAAGACTCAATATAATCTACGTTAGAAAGTCGTATATTAGGAAAGTACCACGTTAGGTTTGGAGAGAGATATATATGCTTTTTTGAGTTGTTTATGCAAGAATTTTATTTATGAGACAGGACATACATATAGGTGTGGAGAAGTTAAATTGTTACAAGTTGAAATACTACTTAATTTAGAATGTTGAATTGACTCTCGAATCAAACCTTTTGACATTTAGGGAAAGTTTCATGGCTTGCCAAAAAGGTAACTGAGTTTGAATAAGAATATATTCGTACCTTCTCTTTTTTTTTTTTGGTCGAAATATTCGTACCTTCTCGTGATGAGTAATCTCATAACAAACCTATTCTTTTTGCATAAAATATAGGAGTAAGTTAATTCTTTTTATCTGAAATTTGAATATTGCATAACAAGTGCTATAAATTGTAATTTTGCTCACCAAAAAAATTGTGCAAGACTACATCTTAAAGCATTAGTCGAAGTTCAATTAACTGAATAAGAAAAGAGTCAAATATTTTTAAATGGAATATAAGACTGAGTTCATTTGTGTTAAAACTATGTTTTTCATTGATAAAGTTCAATGACTTTTTTGAGTCAAATATTCATTAAGTTTACATGACACCATCCATGATGACATTGGATACAACTTGGTTATATGCTGAAAATGATCACGAGTTAAAACTAAATATGAAATCATTAATGCCAAAGAAAATTCACGTAAATTCTTCTGCATGGCAATGGATATACCGTCATCACATACACTTAAAATGACTCAAATTTGCAAATAATAATAATAATAATAATAATAATTTCCCTCTAACTAATGCAACACTTGGTTGACAATATTAAGTAGTACTTGTATTAAGTTACGCGAGAATTTGTATATTATTAAAATCCGAATACATGTATTAGCTAGCAATATGTGAATAAAAATCTTTAAAGATAAAAATGTTATCAAAGTAAATATATAAATAATACTCCCTTCATTATACTGTATTATTCACCCATAATATACTCCGTTCATTATAATTAGTCTCATAAACACAACTTCATTGCATTTCAAAACGTTGCGTTACGTCAATTCACAGTAATTTTTGTCTAAACCTTATATTTGCCTTAAAAAATTATTGAATTATGTACCAATTATTAATTTAGAATCCAGTAACTTAAACTAATTAGAATACTGAACCCATAAATTTCAAATCATGGCTCCGCCTCTGCGTGTATACATGAATCCAGTAACTTTTGCCTAGATCCTATTTTTATACTAAAAAGCTCATTAAATGTATAAGAATATTTAGCTTAGAACCCAGTTTATTTGTTCATTTATCATTGTATATTAATTTGATATCGTTGCAGAAGCTCATAAACTTAAAATTTTGGATCCGTCGAACTTAATTAGGTCATAACTCGTGGTATAAATTAATGCTTCACGAGTCTACCAAAAATGGAAAAATCTTAGGGTTGTACGCAAGACTGTAAGGCAAATATGAGTCACGAGAATCATAGGTCAATGGGTCTAGCTAAAGATGAGTGCAAATGTAGGAATAATATATGTACAATAAATGCATGAATATGTACACATGTTTTGCCGATTCAAATGGAAGTTTCGTTTACACTTAGGAAGCTTCAGCATATTCGATTGCATATAAAGTTAAAAGAATTATGCATATTGTCATCACTGGTAAATTTAAGGTTTGAAATTTATGAGTACTTATAACAATCATAAGTTAATATATATATAAAAAAGTCGGACCAATAAACTAGATTTCGAGCTAAATATTCTTATATCTCTAGAGGATTTCTTAATACAGGTCATCTCCAACTTTACCTCCATTCCTCATAATGGGGGCAATTTTTGGGGTAATTTAGCTTCAACCCTTCCTCATTTTTGTCCCCAAAATGGGGGATGAATAGTGTTCCCTCAAATATGGGGTTACACTATTCATCTCCTCCATTACTATTCATCACTTTTTTATTATTATTATTATTTTATTATTTAATTTTTTAATATATCTCTTTATATATACCTAATTATGTTTATGTAATGTCTTTATAATATTAATTTTACATCTTAACTTTGATGTATAGTTTTGATAAATTAATTTTCGTGCATTTATTATTTTTATGTAAAATTGTAAGTTAATTTTAGTATAAGTTATAATTGTACAAAAAATATATAATTATCTCAAAAAATGAATGGTATAAAAGTTGAAATTTGTTTAATGGAAATTAAAAAATGAAATTGAAATGAATGATAATAATATAATATAGAAGAGAGAGAAGAATATAAAAAAGTTTGGGAAAAAAAATGGGGGAATGATTGGAGTAAGTTGTTCCCAAAATGGGGTAATCTCCATTTTGAAAACCAAAAATAGGGTAAAGTTTGGAGATATATAGGGACAAAATAAAAGTTATTGAGTTCATGTAAAGTCATTCCGTCCAAGTCTGACATGCAGCAGCTACCTGACCATAACTCCAATAATGAAGAAAAATGCCAAGAAAACAAATTAATAAAACAGTTATTGTTTGAGAGAATTTCTCCTCTAACTCTAAATTTTCTATTTATTTTGATTGCTATTAAAATTGCTAGGATCGATAGTTTATTGGATTGGCTAATCCATCTATCAGTTGGTAGGCACTTCTAATTTTGGGTAGTTCGATAAAGTACCACAAACAAACAACGGGGGCAAGAAAAAAAAATGCTTCCTCCGTCATTTATGTGATGCGGTTCGAATTTTGAGAATTAAGCTTCTGTCTTTATTTTTAAAATAAAATGTATATATTTACATTTCAATTTTTATTATAATCGAGTATTGATATAATGTGCCTAGATAAGCGCGTATCAACGCATTTTCTATGCGAGAACTCGTCATATACATCAACTAGTCTTGTGGTTGTAACAATAACACAATCCTATTTCTTTATTTGAGTTTGAGACCGATACGTAAGCAAACTAACATAAACGAAGTTGTCTAATGGAGTAATAGATAATTGAAAAAAATCAAAAGCGTTCAATCTTTCATTTTTTTTTTCTCTTTATCGTTTTTAAAATTTTCCAGTCTTTTTCTGTGAATTATAGGAATATACTCATCCTCCAAAAATGTTTTGTCGTCATCAAAATATCTGGGTTTCTGGTTTGGCAACATTTATTTTCCCTATAATATGAGTTTTTTCAAGGAAATTGTTGAGTAGTTAGTTATGGTTTGTTCTATTTTCTTTTTCTTTGTTTTTCCAAAGGGTGTGGTTTGTTGATGGGGGTGAAAACCAGACCAAAGGTGACAAAGACACGAGTACCAAGAAGAGTAGAACGTGTTTGTTCAATTTTCTAAGGAACGCAAAACCTCGTGCTTGTTGGAGAAAAATATTTTAGTATTTCATTTATAGTTATGAATCCACTCTCATTGTCTTTGTTTATGTTTTGGTTATTCAAGAAGCAACGTTACTACTTATTTTAGGAGTTTATCTTCTGATTGTCAGATATCAGTTTATGATAGTTCTATACATAGATAGTATCAAGATTTTTTATATGATGGATGTAGTTTGATTGACCTAATTGTCACTATTTATTTATACTGTCATGTGATCAAGAGGTTACGGGTTCAAGATGTGAAAATAGTCTCTTCCATAAATGCAGGGTAAGATTGCATACAATAGACCATTGTGGTCCGGCGGCCCTTCTTCGGACCCTGCGCATAGCGGAAGCTTAGTGCATCGTACTGTCCTTTTTTTTTTTACTTGTCGCTGTATAGAACTTATATACTCTTAATATAGTTCCAACTAATTGTTCCTAAAATGTGACTAATCAATGTTTACTATAAAGATTTACTTGCAATTACTTTATAGTAATTTGATTGTGCAGTAATTTTTCCATTATTTGTATCTTAAAGTCTAAGGATATCTATATGTCATATTCTTAAAAAGTGAGCTAAGTAACTTGAATAATAAGATAAATTACCTAATTTAATAAGTTAAAATACGATATTAGTGATGGCAGAGTTATGCTGAAAATAGCAGGTAATGTGTGTGCATATTGGCCCGGGCATAAGTCATCAAGAAAACAATAATGTGACACTATAATTTAAATCCTTAGTAGTCGTTTGGTACAATAGTCGGATAAACCAGGGTGGAATATCCTATGGAATTAGTTATCCGATCTTTTATATGAGATAACTAATCTCATTATTTTAGTGTAAAATTTATCACCGTATTAGCTAATACCTATAACCAGTGGTGGCAAAATAGAACTTTAAAAAAAATACTTAGCTATCCATACTATCAATTAAAAAACAAATTAGATAAATAAACTTTTTAAAAACAGGTCAAATATGAATAAGATTCATATTATCCAATTAAAAAATAGATAATCAATGAGTTCTTTTATATTTGCAGAAACTCAAATTGGGGTTTCTCTAGTTTGAGAGATTAAGAGTTCTCCTAAAAGTGATCATATTCAAAAAGTCATGCATAATATGGATATTCATATCATCTGCCGGTTAACCTATTTTCTATGATATTATATATGAGAAGGGTCGGATATTTGATCCGTTTTTGCATTATCTATTTTTGACCCACTTATGATCAGCCTGTTGGGAATAAACCCCTTACCAAAATAATATTCACGGTAATAAAGCGGAATAATAATGTAGCACCGAGATACGGTAATTAACAAGAATAAAAGAGTAACAATGACACCAAGATTTTTACGTGGAAAACCCTTCTGAATAAGGGAAAAAACCACGACCCCGAGAGGAGCAACTGATATCACTATAGTAAGGAATTTTACACTTTGTAGGTCGGAGATAAATACTCCAAAGACCACTACAACACTCAAAAGAAATAACCCTCTTTTGATATTCCCACCTCACTACAATATCGCTCACTCTCTATTTTCCTCACAGACTATTTTCTTATACCTTGTCTGTGAAACCTCACTCTTTCTTTCTCTCTTTGTTGGTGTGAAGAAATGAGAGTTGAAGCTCTCCTTTTATAGCCAAAGCTTCACCCTCTAAAGCCTACAATATTTGACAATTTACACACACTTTTCACAATTCAACAAAGTTGGCTACCAAACCAAAGAAATTCAACAAGGTTGGCTACCAAACCAAACTAATTCAACAAGGTTGGCTACCAACCAAACCAAGTCAACAAGGTTGGCTACCAAACCAAAGAAAACTCTTATTAGGCACATGCCTAATACTTCTTCAATGAGATGGACATCATCAATCTCCCCCTCCAGTCTCATTCATCCAGAGGAGGTAGCACTGTCTTCTAGTTTGAGTGCATGCCGACAAGTTCTTTGCATAGCTCGAACTTGTTCCTTGGTACCACCTTGGTCAGCATATCTGCGGGATTCTCATTTGTAGAAATCTTCAAGACTTTTAGAGATTCATCATCTACCATTTCTCGAATCCAATGATATCTCACATCAATGTGTTTGGTCCTTGCATGGTACATAGAGTTCTTGCTAAGGTCTATTGCACTTTGACTGTCACAATAGACGACATACTCCTTCTGATGCAATCCAAGCTCTTGAAGGAATCGCTTGAGCCATATCATCTCCTTGCCAGTTTCTGTAGCGGCAATGTACTCTGCTTCAGTTGTTGAAAGTGCAACGCACTTCTGCAACTTAGACTGCCATGATATAGCTCCCCCTGAAAATGTAAACAAATATCCAGTAGTGGATTTTCTGTTGTCAATGTCACCCGCCATATCAGCATCTGTATAGCCCTTCAAGATTGGATCAGATCCTCCAAAGCACAAACAATCTCCCGTGGTACCTCTCAGGTACCTGAGTATCCACTTGACTGCTTCCCAATGTTCCTTTCCAGGATTTTCAAGAAACCTGCTGACAACACCAACTGCGTGAGCAATATCAGGTCTAGTACATACCATTGCATACATCAAGCTTCCGACTGCTGAAGAATAAGGAACTTTAGCCATGTTCCCTTTCTCCTCCACTGTTGTAGGACACATCTTCTTACTCAACTTTAGATGACCAGCAAGAGGTGTGCTGACTGGCTTAGCATTCTTCATGTTGAAGCGTTCTAGTACACGTTCAATGTACTTCTCCTGAGATAGCCACAACTTTCTACTTGTTCTCTCTCGAACTATCTTCATCCCTAGAATTTGTTGTGCTGGGCCCAAGTCCTTCATATCAAATGACTTGGACAGATCTCCTTTCAACTTTGCTATCAACCCCTTGTCTTTTCCTACAATTAACATGTCATCCACATACAACAACAATATAATAAAGTTATTCTCAGAAAATCTTTTGAAGTATACACATGGATCAGAATAGGTCTTTAGGTATGTTTGACTTTTCATGAATGAGTCAAACTTCATGTACCACTGCCTTGGTGCCTGCTTCAATCCATAAAGACTCTTATTCAATTTGCACACCATGTGTTTCTTTCCAGCTACTTCAAATCCTTCTGGCTGCTCCATATAAATCTCCTCTTCCAAATCTCCATGAAGAAATGCAGTTTTCACATCCAACTGCTCCACTTCAAGATCTAGGCTAGCTGCTAAGCTCAAAATTGTTCGAATAGAAGTCATTTTGACAACAGGTGAGAAAATTTCGTCAAAATCAATACCTTTCTTTTGTTCGAAGCCTTTAACCACCAATCGAGCTTTGTATCTGACCAGCTTGCCATTTCCATCTTTCTTGAGTTTAAAGACCCATTTGCATTTGAGTGGTCTTTTACCCTTTGGAAGTTCAACCAGCTTGTATGTGCCATTTTTCTGTAGAGATTCCATCTCTTCTTGCATAGCTTTCATCCACTGGTTCTTTTCTGGATGGGACAACACCTCCTTAAGACTTTCTGGCTCCCCCTCATCACTGATGAGGACATACTCTGTGGAAGGGTACCTGCATGACTCTACCCTTGGCCTCTCTGATCTCCTCAGAGGTTGAGGTTGTTCTTCTCCCTGAGTGGGGTGCTCCACTTCCTCGACACCTTCATCAAGTTGCTCCCCCTGCTCAATAACCTCACCAGGTTGCTCCACCTGCTCGGCAACCTCGTCGGTTGTACTTTCTGCACTTGTGGGATTGTTAGAAGTAGAAGGAATAGTAACAAAGTTAGGAATTATACCATTCTTCGCCTTTTCTAACATATCAGCAGCAGTTCCAACTTCACTTTCTCGGAAGACTACATCTCTGCTTCTGATGACCTTCTTCTTTACAGGATCCCACAGTCTGTACCCGAACTCTTCATCTCCATATCCGATAAATATGCAGGGAACAGATTTATCATCCAGCTTTGTTCTCTGCTCTTTTGGTACATGTGCAAAAGCTCTGCAACCGAACACCTTCAGATGCGAGTAGGACACCTCCTTGTTGGTCCAAACTCTCTCTGGGATTTCAAACGCCAACGGAACTGATGGACTCCTATTGATCAGGTAACAGGCTGTCTGAACTGCTTCACCCCAGAATGACTTAGGCAGTTTAGCCATTCTGAGCATGCTTCTCACCTTCTCCACAATGGTGCGGTTCATCCTCTCGGCTACGCCATTGTGCTGTGGGGTTCCAGGAACTGTCTTTTCATGTCTGATCCCATGACTTGAACAATACTCTTCAAATTCCCTTGAAGTGTACTCACCTCCATTGTCACTTCGGAGGCGCTTTAGCTTTCGACCCGTCTCCCTTTCTACTAGAGCATGAAATTTCTGGAAAACTTGAAACACCTGATCTTTGGTTTTCAAAATATAAACCCATAATTTTCGTGAAGCATCATCAATAAAAGTAACAAAATATTTGTTACCGCCCATTGATTCAATTTCCATTGGGCCGCAAACATCAGAATATACTAAATCAAGTATATTCAATTTTCTTTCAGACGATGTCTGAAATGAGACTCTATGCTGCTTACCAAATAAACAGTAGTCACAAGGTTTTACAGTTGTACCTTTGGCATAAGAAATGAGTGATTTCTTAGCAAGAATCTGCAATCCCTTCTCGCTCATATGACCCATTCTTTTGTGCCATAAATCTACAGAAATCTCATCTTGTGCCGCGTTCAATTCACCTTGGCATATTTCTGCATTTGTCCTGTACAACGTGCCACGAGCAACTCCCTTTGCAATCACCAATGATCCCTTAGTGAGTCTCCACTTTTGATTTGCAAAATAACTCTCGTATCCATCTCGGTCTAAAGCAATTCCCGAGATCAAGTTCATCCGCAAATCAGGTACATGCCGCACATCCTTTAGAACCAATGTGCATCCGACATTTGTCTTGATACAAATGTCACCAATCCCCGCAATCTTTGAGTAACTTGTGTTACCCATTTTCACTGTGCCGAAATCACCTGCTACATATCTGCAAAAAAGATCTCTTACCGGTGTGGCATGGTGAGATGCCGCTGTGTCAACCACCCATTCCGACTCTGGACCTGACAGGTGCATGCATTCCTCTTCCTCATTTATAAAGAGGACAACATTATCATTATTTTGCACCATGGCGGCTGTGTTGTCGTCATTCTTCTGGCCACTGGTTTCACCTTTGCCCTTCCTTGGATTTGGGCAATCTCTTTTGAAGTGACCTGGTTGATTACAGTTGTAGCAATTTCTGACTGTTGATTTGGATCGGTTCTTTGACTTCTCACGAGCTCCGGATCTACCATAGTTGTTCGAACTCCTTTGATAACTCCTGCCTCTACCTTCTGTGATGAGAGCATGTCCTTGATTTTCAGGCTTCTTTCTCATCTTCTCATTGAGTAGAAGAGCCGATGTGACATCTTTCAACTCAATAGTAGTCTTACCGTGCAGGATGGTTGTTGCCAAATTATCGTACGAAGATGGCAACGAGTTCAATAGCAAGATGGCTTTATCTTCTTCCTCGATTTTCACTCCGAGGTTGGCAAGCTGTGTGATTAGTCCGTTAAACACATTTAAATGTGACAAAAAATTCGTACCTTCACTCATGTGTAGGGCGTATAACTGCTTCTTCAGGTACAATTTATTTGTCAGCGTTTTGGACATGTATAGGCTTTCCAACCTTGTCCAAATTCCACGTGCAGTGTCTTCATCAATGATGTTATTTACCACATCATCTGATAAGTGCAACCTAATTGCACTAGCAGCTCTTTCATCCAAGTCAGCCCAATCCTCAGCTTTCATGGTATCAGGCTTTTTGGAATCAACATCTAGAACCTTGTGTAATCCTTGTTGGATGAGCAGATCTCTCATCCTTCTTTGCCATGTTGAGAAACCGTTATCTCCGTTGAATTTTGCTACCTCGTACTTTACTCCGGACATTTTTATTTTTCACCAAGTATAGTACTACCGACAGTGAATAGTATTTCAGTGAACGAGCAGAACCTGTGCTCTGATACCAGTTGTTGGGAATAAACCCCTTACCAAAATAATATTCACGGTAATAAAGCGGAATAATAATGTAGCACCGAGATACGGTAATTAACAAGAATAAAAGAGTAACAATGACACCAAGATTTTTACGTGGAAAACCCTTCTGAATAAGGGAAAAAAACCACGACCCCGAGAGGAGCAACTGATATCACTATAGTAAGGAATTTTACACTTTGTAGGTCGGAGATAAATACTCCAAAGACCACTACAACACTCAAAAGAAATAACCCTCTTTTGATATTCTCACCTCACTACAATATCGCTCACTCTCTATTTTCCTCACAGACTATTTTCTTATACCTTGTCTGTGAAACCTCACTCTTTCTTTCTCTCTTTGTTGGTGTGAAGAAATGAGAGTTGAAGCTCTCCTTTTATAGCCAAAGCTTCACCCTCTAAAGCCTACAATATTTGACAATTTACACACACTTTTCACAATTCAACAAAGTTGGCTACCAAACCAAAGAAATTCAACAAGGTTGGCTACCAAACCAAACTAATTCAACAAGGTTGGCTACCAACCAAACCAAGTCAACAAGGTTGGCTACCAAACCAAAGAAAACTCTTATTAGGCACATGCCTAATACTTCTTCAATGAGATGGACATCATCAATCTCCCCCTCCAGTCTCATTCATCTAGAGGAGGTAGCACTGTCTTCTAGTTTGAGTGCATGCCGACAAGTTCTTTGCATAGCTCGAACTTGTTCCTTGGTACCACCTTGGTCAGCATATCTGCGGGATTCTCACTTGTAGAAATCTTCAAGACTTTTAGAGATTCATCATCTACCATTTCTCGAATCCAATGATATCTCACATCAATGTGTTTGGTCCTTGCATGGTACATAGAGTTCTTGCTAAGGTCTATTGCACTTTGACTGTCACAATAGACGACATACTCTATATATTATCCAAAAACAAGAAAGTAAAAACTGGGAAATCTAATCCTTGGTTTCTTCTCAAATAAACAGAAAATGTCCTTTATTTCAGGGAGAGAGAGTGTCAGGGGAAGCAGTTGATTATTTGTTATTCTTATTTTATTAGTATCGTTTGCATTTTGAAGGAACATGAAGCCCTCAGGTTTTGTAAGTTTTTTTCCTTTTATATGTTCTCTTTGGCTTCTATATGTATGTAACATATTTTTCTACGTATATATTACTGCATGTTTTGCATTCATTATTGGTTAAGTTCATGCAATGATGTTTGTTTAATCAGGAATTAAATTTAACGGATTCAACAAAGTTCCTACCGCTGAATAGTTGTACATTTCAAATAAATGATCAGAATTTAATGTTTGTCAAAAATTTAGCATTTTTCACGTATATATCTACATTTTATGTTCTTTGGCTTCTATATGTGTAGTTATTGTGTCAATTGTTGTATATGATGTTCTGATTTTCTATAAGTAGGATTTTATTATAAAGAGGGGATTATTTTTAGGATTTTGGAGAGATTTAGAGTCATACAAAAAAATATGATTTTTTTTTTCTTTTATTTTTACAAGGGAAAAAGATTTGATCTTATAGCAATACAAGACATTTATATGGGCAATTAGTTGTGGAGAGTCTAGTTCTTGTGTTTTTTCAATTAAACTATCATTTGGCGGAGTCTTTTTCCTTAGATTGATTTTAGTACCATTAATAGTGTCTTCTAAAGAAGTGAAGCACTGGAGCATCAGTAAAGTTGTCTCTGTATGACCTATAGGTCACGGGTTCTGCTGCTCTTTGTGTCAGGGTAGGCCGGTAAGTTTCATGCACCGGAATGCCCTTTTTATAGTGTTTTTTCTTTAAGGAATTCACTATAGACACCTTGGAATTGCCACACATTCCCGAATCCCGATCAATCAACCACACCTCAATCCTAAAATCAGTTGGTATTGGCTGCCACCCTGAATCAACACTTTGAATTTTAGTCCTATAAACTCTTGTTCTTTGTTATAGGTAACATAGTAGCTTGTTGTTTGCAAAGTTCAGTTCAATATACTGATGAGATTCTTTTTTGGGTATTTTCAGGTGTCACTACTCAAAGATTCAAAAATCAAGAGGTCATGTTTCTGTGCCCTTTTTCCTACAGTTTCCGTATTGTGTCTGATTCTCTTGTTAGGGAGCGACTTTGTAGCAGATCATAAAGAGGTGCATTCTTCTTTTCCTAGCTACTAAGAGATTTAAATCACAAACAGTTTTCTGTCTTATTCTCTTGACCTTTCCTGTAGTTTATGTCGAAATATGCGGCCATCTCATCTAAAAGCTTAATCTGATTAAGGCGATACTCTTTTTATTTATTGCACAGGCTTTGCTCTAGCTGACACACTTAATATTGTGATCATACTGGCAGTGCTGCACTCTTAACCGATTATAGGCTTTTTTATTTTCATAGTGTCTCTGACTTATTCGCAAAAGAGGAACTTGGTACTATTCATATTTTGGTAAATTTGTTGCGCAAGTGATGCACTATGGGAACGGATAACCATAAGAACTCTATTGTGCAGAAAAGTTTGCAATGGAAGCTGGAGAAAGTGCGAAGCTCTTGTGAGGTTTGTTCTTTTTAGCATTGAAACGTTATCAACTATCTTCCTAGGCATTTAGTACTGTTTGTAGTTCCATTAAAATGAATTGACTCTATTCAGGGGTTTCTAAGTACCCTGATGGCATTCTTATTCTTCGCATAAATAATTTTTGTCATTCGTTTTAGAATCAATGCAGGCCTAATGGAAGTGAGCCATTACCAGAAGGTATTATTGCTAGGACTTCTAACTTGGAAAGACGGCCCTTATGGGGTTACCCAGAGGTTAAATTTCATATCCATCTTTGCCATGTTCCTGTTACGTTCTACATGCAGAGTTGAATATTTTCTGTTGAAAATGAATTCTTATAGCTTTTACAATGTAAGATACTCCATTCGCTCTGATTTATATGATACTCTTTCCATGTTGGTATGTCCAACAAAATTTGACATCATTCTACGAGTAATATTGGTTTGGATAACTTGATCAAGTTTTTAGAATTCAAATCTCTTTAACTAGTCAAGTGTAAGGCAAAATGTTCTGTTTTCTCTTCAAATTTCTACTGTAGGTCTTGCTTGATGAACATGTTACAACAACAACAATAAACTCAGTATAATCCTACAAGTGGGGTCGGGAGAGGGTAGTGTGAGTACGCAGACTTTACCCCTACCTTGAAAGTAGAGAAGTTGCTTCCGATAGACCTCGGCTCAAGGAAAGATGAAAAGAAAACAGTAGCAACAAGCAGTAACAACAACAAGATAATAAGAAAACAAAGCAAAAGAAACAAGATGTAGTAATAGAAATCTAACAATAATAGAATACAAGACTAGCACTAATACTACTGGTATAGGAACTACATGGACATGTTGATTATCATTATTACTTCTGCGTCTGCTGCTGATCTTGTTTATGAACTGATGAGGAGATCGATATTTAAGTAGTGCAAGAATATAAAATGACATTTTCATGGTATAGATTTTCAGCAGTGTAAACAGTCGCTTACATTTTTTACTTTTAATTGTGATTTAGCAGAAAAAAGAGCCTTCAAAGTACTTGTTTGCTGCAGCTGTTGGGATAAAGCAAAAGGAAACAGTAAACGAGATGGTACAAAAAGTGAGTTTTTAAATATGGTCTATAGTTTATGATATACAGTTACCACGAATTAGCTCATTAAATTGGTTGGCAGTTTCTGTCAAGTGATTTTGTGGTGATGCTTTTTCATTACGATGGTATTGTCGATGGATGGAGGAGTTTTAAATGGAGTAACAGTGTAATACACATCTCAGCTTTGAATCAAACAAAATGGTATCGTCTTCAGACCCTTAGCTTCTGCATTATTTTGTTTTTAAATTTTCTATTTGTAGTTCTCAATTATACCACACTAAACCTCTTTACCTTCTTCAAGATATATATACAGATAATATTTTCATATTTTGATTTGCATCTCAAAATGAGGGACACAAGCACAGAGGCGTATTTTCTTATGCAGTTGTGTTAGTGTAGAACATCTTCTGCTTGCACAAAACTCTCTTGACATTTTCGGTTGTTATGAAAATGGCAGGTGGTTTGCAAAAAGATTCTTGCACCCAGATATAGTAGATGAGTACAGTTACATCTTCCTCTGGGATGAAGACCTTGGAGTAGAAAATTTCAACCCGAAACGGTATGTGAAAGTTGGTATATACTCTACTTAGAATACAGGAGACGGAGTACTGTTAGATTGCATATATGCATTTAGTTTTATGCATGTTCTGAAACAAAAATGGGAGATTTGGAGCAACGGTAAAGTTGTCTCCGTGTGACCTATCGGTCACAGGTTCAAGCCGTGGAAGCACCCATAAATACTTACATTAGGGTAGGATGTCTACATCACACCGCTTGGGTGCGGCCCTTCCCCAGACCCTGCGTGAATGCGGGATGCTTTGTGCACCGTACTGACCTTTTTTATGTTCAGAAACATCTAAAAGAGATAGAAACCATTCCAATGAAATATACTGGATTTACTAAACCTGAATTGTATTATCCATATAGATATATATCTATTGTGAGAGATGAAGGTCTTGAGATTTCACAACCAGCACTAGATATTGGAAAATCAGAGGTGCATCATCAGATTACTGCGCGTGGGAGGAGATCAAGAGTGCACAGGTTTTTATTGACAATTCTGTGTCTTAGTATGTTCTTTCATATCTCTAGATTGTAGTAGTATATAGTAGTAAATGAATAGTACTACAAGGCTTAAGTTTTCTACTTATTAATGCTAGTACATGTATGAATTTATGGTCTAGTATGGCGTGCTCATCTGACAGAGGAGTTTCATTATACAATGTCGTGTAATCTCTTGCAGCTCTTTGATTAACAATGGCTTAGATCTTCTTGTGATGTCCGAATTAATTGGTTTAACACATTGCGTTGCAGAAGGACTTATAAGGCTGGCGATACTGGAATTCAGTGTGACTATACCAGTGCAGCTCCTCCTTGTACAGGGTAACTTAATTTTGTTTTATGCGACTCACGCGTTAAAGTCTTTTTCTGTTCATGGGAAATATTTAGGGAACATAAGTTGGAATTTTATAGCGATAACCTCCTTTTCTGCATCCCTAACGAGTTTCTGATATTGCAGGTGGATAGAAGTAATGGCTCCTGTGTTTTCGAAAGCTGCTTGGCGCTGCGTGTGGTATATGATCCAGGTTTTTCCTTTTAGAAATGCTGCATTGTCGCTATTAATGATATGTACATGCTGTAGTTGCATTACTTAACTGCAGTATTGAATATTTTACAGTTAAAAATTGGTTTTTGGCAAAGAGGTGTATAGTTTTCTCTGCTGTATCTGATAAAGCTAAGATCATACCACTGTTTAGTTCAGTTCATCAGGCATAACTGCACTTAATCTACGAAAAAATTAATTAATCTTTACTTCTTATTCCTTCTATGTTATTTCACAGAATGACTTGATCCATGCTTGGGGTTTGGACATGCAGCTTGGTTACTGTGCACGGGTATTTTTAGATTTGGCGAAATTATTTTTTTCTTTTGTTTAAGGCAATAGTTAGCTTATGTTACAGTCATGAGTTGCTGATGTTCATTGGGCATTTTTGTGATAGGGAGACCGAACTAAAAATATTGGTGTTGTCGATGCTGAATACATTGTTCATTATGGCCTTCCAACACTAGGAGAGCCTGAAAAGAAGGTATTTACAACTTGGTCTTGGGTTACAACTGATTCGTTGTAGTCATTGACTTCGTCTTGAAAAGAAAACAACCACATGAGTGTAACAGTCCAGTCCACTAATGATATCGTCCGCTTTGGGCCTAGGCCCGTAGCTTTAAAACGCGCCAATAGGGTCTAAAGTTTGTTTACTTATATATCCAGTATCTCTCTCGTATTTTATCGATGTGGGATTCATCTGGGGCGTCACATACCCCCCCCCCTTAGTGACTCAGCGTCTTCGCTGAGGTTTACTCCACTACCATTCAAGGTTGCATGCGGAATGGCTCTGATACGATATGTAACAATCCAGCCTAGTAATGATATTGTCCTCTTTGGGCCTAGGCCCGCACGGCTTTAAAACGCGTCACTAGGATCTAAGACTTGTTTACTTATACACCCAGCATCGATCTCTCCTGTGTTTTGTCGATGTGGGATTCGGCTGGTTGTCACAACAAAATAGTTGAAATGAACTTTGAGTACGGCAACAGGCAGGCTAAAATGTATAGGCAATAATAATGAAGCTGTCGCATTTGGTTGATGTTCATACCTGATCAACAGTTGAACTTACTACATTCACTCCATCAAGCCGACTGTTTTGAGTTCATTTTACCAGTAGAGAAACATATAAGACAATGCTTGTTTCTTTAGCATGATATTTCCTTGTTCGGTTTTCTGTTTTGCGGTGAAATGGTTAAATCCTAGTTTTGGAGTTCCACACCAGCTTTCCCTCATTATCGGAAGGCGTTTGAGTTCCTTCTGGAGACAGTTTAAGTCGTCATTTTAGTCATTCAAGATAGAAGCAAGAAACATCTAACACTATTTTCAGATGCTATACTGTTAGCAGCAACACTCTTTTCAGAATATGAAGTTTTAATAGTACTTCTTTTCTTACTTGTGAAATAATTAATTTCTCCTGAGATTTATTCATTCGTGTTAATGTCAATCATGCAGAAGAATTTGACAGTGGGTGGAGAAAACATCACAAGCCTTGGAAAACAAGTAATTTTTGACGTAACTTTATCCAGTGATGATGTGGATATTATAGCTAACCGATTGTGTCCACCAGATTAGATGTGTTTACTTATGTATTTTGGCGCGTCTTTTTTTTAACATCAAAGCTAAATATTATTTTCATTAATGCAGGCACCATCTCAAGCCAGCACTCTTAATTTCAGAGTAGAAGTAAGTTTCTGGTGCACTTTTACTATGAACGTTACAATAATCGCGAGCTGACTTTGAATTCGACTTTTAGGTGGTCATAGTGACATGATCACAATAAGGAAAATTTTTGCTTCTTGACTGATAAAGATTGCATATTCATATGGTATCCGGTAAAAACTAAATAAGGAGTATCAAGATTGAGAAAAAGTCTGAAATGAAATACAGCAACAACAACTACGCCTCAATCTAAGCTAGTTGGGGTCGGTTATACAGAGTCTGAATTGAAATAAGGAGTGTAATACTAATGCAGCATGCAATGCGAAGACATTTTGACTCCAATTATGTATGTGAACTTCAGGTGAGAAGACAATCCTACAATGAGTATAAGATATTCAAACGACGATGGAAACAGGCAGTCGAGGAGGACAAGTGTTGGACGGATCCTTATCCGGAGTCAGTGAAGTAAACCATTGCTCTTTACATTGGACTTTCAGTGCATCAGCTTATTGAAAAAACTGAGATGAGATGAGGCCAGGAAGCTGCAGATTCAAGAAATGGAGATAGGCAAAGTTTCAAGTTAAACTGCCCCACTAGAGCATGATCGACGCCAAAATTATCGCCTTAACAGAAGGAAGAGGACATCAAATTTGTGGAGAATCGAAGAATTTGAATTCAGAAAACCAGAATGTACAGTTTTATCAAGTTTTTTAGTGTAAAGTTGCAATTTGATAGATAAATGGGCTATACTTGGAAGTAATAATCTGTGTATGTATAGTTAAGTAATGTGAGCTTCAAAAATGTACTCTTACAACAGATGCCAGACATAGTAGGAATTGGAGTTTTATATTCTTTAGAAATATATTCAGTATAGTGAGATTGTTTGTATATATTCACATTCTTTTTCGTATCCTTTACGCTTTTTTTTACTTTTAGCCGAGTCAGAAACTATTTACATTCAGTAGCCGAAAAAGTATATAAAATTTGTATAATTTTTTTATATAACATACAGAGTGTGTGTGTATATATATATATATATATATATATATATATATATATATATATACAAAAAAAATATACGATTTTAGGCTAGCGGCTATACAATGTCATTTTTCCTTTTTTTTAACGATGTTTAGCAATTTAATATTTTCTTTAATTTTGGACACATGCTATTTAAATTCAATAGCTTTTAGATGTTAGAATTATTGAAATTTAAAAGGAAAGTGTACCAAAATTTCAAACAGAGAAGCACATGTATCTTTGACTTCTTTTCTCTCTAGTCCAAAACACACATATGGTCCTCCGTTTTTATCTTTTTTGCCATTTGCTTGCTCTAATTTGGAAACATATTTTCTTTTTAACCCTCAACTCATAGTCTAGTATTTTAGCAGTATACATTTTTGTGTAACCCATTGATCTTTTTATCCTTTTGGTAAGATTCGATTTATATCATTTATTGCCCTATCTTCCAATGTAATGGCCTCAAAATCTTTAGAAATTCTTACTCCCTCATTGGAATTTCTAAGCAAGAGGTCCATAATCTCTTGCTTAATTTTTTTTTTTTTTTTTTTGGGTTGAGACTAAAAAGACGACAAAAATTGAACCGCGCCTATTGTTTACACCAACTCATGGAACGCAAAACGTGTCTTTGAGTTTTAACCGTTAAAGAACATCCCGGTGCACTAAGCTCCCGCAACGCGCGACCACAAGGGTCTATTGTACGTTGTCTTATTCTGTATTTCCACAAGAAGCTTTTTTCACGGCTCGAACTCGTGACCTCCTGGTTACATGGCAGCAACTTTGAGTTTTAACTGCTAAGATTAAATTATTGAATTTGATGTAAAAACTCGGCGCAAACTTTTTTTTTTTTGGATGATAAGGTAAAAGATTTTATTAAAAAAGTACCAAGAAGGTACTAAGAGAATACATTAGCAGGTAAGTTGACTGATTGAGCAAAGAGTATTTAAAGATAAATTATAAGCAACAAGCAGCCACTTCTTCAAAACAATTCAATTATACAAAGGGAGGCTGCAAATCTTCTCATCTTGTCCCAAGGTAGGACATGTCACATGGGTAGCTCAACTAAGTTATCCTAAACTCAAGGTCAGTTAGATTCCCTACACACTATATTTCTAGTGTCAAATAGTCTCAAAACAGCAGATTCAGATTTGGTTGGTTGTCCCCCACCTATTCACATTCCCATTCACTCACAAGTTGCATAGTTAGTGTTATTTGGATTCATAGTTAGCCAAACAAACTAAAAAAGAGACCATAAAAGTGTCACTTGTGGCCTACTGGTCAATTAAGCGGTATGAGATATGGACGAGATCAAGGTTCAATCCTCGGCAGAGAAAAAAAAAAATGTTAAAGTGACTTCTTTCTCATTTGCCTATACCTTGATAGGCAGCAACAATTACTGCACCTCGAAACAAGTTGAATTTTTATTGATCATGTTATTCATTTAAGCTCATCACAATTTAATATTATATAAGATTAATATTGAGGAAGGGAAACCTTAGAATAACGGTAAAATTGTCTTCATGTAACCTATAAGTCATAGGTTCGAGCCGTGAAAGCAACCACTAATGCTTACATTACGGTAGATTGTCTACATCACACCCCTTAGGGTGGGGCCCTTTCCCGGACCTTGCGTGAACGCAAGATGCCTTGTGCACCGGACTACTTTTTTATATTGAAGATACTTAAAGTTCTCTATATTTTCAAATGGCATATAAACCTCTAATAGGGCTAAAAGATTACTAGAAAAACATAGGACTTAAAGTAAATGTACTAACATTATTAAAACTTAATTCCAACTAATTGTTATAGTCTATATAAATCACATAAAGCAGAAAAAAATGGTGAGCCTATAATTTAACATATGAAATGGAAATGAAAACTTCAGAACATAGTATCTACTACTCTACAATTAAAATCCAGTGCATTATTATGGTAGCTGAGGTTAACTACCCTACTCAACTTCCACCCACCATAAGTGTTAAGTTTGTCAACATTGACAACAACCCTATTCATACTCTTCATAAAAGCCCATCTAATTTCTTTATTGCTTAAGGGCAAGTGATAGCTCTATCCCAATCTTTCCCTTATACATATAGGGACTTGTGGGGGCTGCATATACTTCCAATAATGAACCAATATCACATGAAGACCCTTACAACATCAATAATAAACAACAAACTCTACTATTATCACCTTAGGTCCTACACTCTTAGAAAATGGGGAAATTCAATCTTATGTTCAGTGTTTACACTATCATTTTCCCATTATTATAAAAATATCCATACATCTGACCGGAAATCTTAGCGTGACTGGTAAAGTTGTTGTCATGTGACCAAAAGGCCACGGGTTAGAATTGTGAAAACAGCCTCCTGCAGAAATATAGGGTAAGGTTGTGTATAATAGACCCTTGTGGTTCGGGCCTTCGCCAAACCCCGCGCATAGCGGGAGCTTAGTACACCGGACTACCCCTTTATAAAAATATCCATACATTTAAATCCAATTGCTAAATAACCCCAGTGGTACAGTAAAAGATTAATTAATGACCAAAACATTCAGACAATAGATATAACTTAATGACAGTAATGAATATCTCAGTAAACATCCTCACTAAGCTAACAATATTTTATAATGACAGAGACTATCAACATCAATAAAATATACTAACAATATGGAGTAATAAACAAATCCACTAAACTTCATTAAGAGAGAGAAAAACTCAATCAATGTATATAACTATATATGTATTATACTTCACTCTGAATCTAGTACTTAATCCAAGTTTTTTGCTACTTAAGAAAAAGAATCACAATTTTTCATTACTGAAAAAAGAGTAAAATCTAACACTAATTCAAGGGCACAAATCCCAATATCAAGTAGCAAAAGATTACCTGGAAATAGCTGTCCTTCAAACAATTATAAACAAATCAAATCTAAGAACAGATATTCCTCTCCCCTTTCAGACTCACATAAACACAAATCAAAGACCCAAAAAAAAGATCTAACTTAACTTAATTTTCTTTCCTTTTATAGAAAGAGAGATACTTTCTTGATTTCTTGTGGATTTAGTAATGGCATCCAAAGCAATTACAAGTTTTAGGAGTGAAAGAACAGTAACCAAAAGGCCTGTTTGGTATGTTACAATTGATAGCATAGCAACAAGGAGTAGGCAAGCAAACTGCTTTGGCCCCACCACAACAAGTGCAAAGTGCACAAATCTGAAAACTCCCAAGCTTTCTCCTTGTGTTATTTAGCATTATCATCATCTTTTCTGCTTTCCCTGGCTCAATTAGTGGCACCATTTCTTTTGACCCTTTTGCCTACAATAGCAAAATATAGCTCAAAACTCCATAAAAATTCAATCTTTATACCAAAAAAATGACCCATTTGCCTACATAAGCAATTACAGCTGAAAACTCCATACAAATTCAATCTTTGTACCCAAAAAAAACTTGACCCTCTTGCCTAGAATAGCAAAATATAGCTCAAAACTCCATAAAAATTCAATCTTTATACCAAAAAAATTGAGTCTTTTGCCTACACAAGCAAACAAGCTCAAAATTCCAAAAGAATTCAATCTTTATGCCAAATATTATTTGACCCTTTTGCCTACAAAAGAAAATATAATTCAATATTCCATAAAATTCAATCTTTATACCAAAAGATTGACCCTTCTGTCGACAAATGTAAAATATAGCTCAATACTCCATAAATTTTTAATATCTATACCATAAAAATTGACCCTTTTGCCTACAAAAGCAATTACAGCTCAAAACTCCATCAAATTCAAAATTCATACCAACAAAAAGTTTGACCATTTTGCCTACAGAAGATAATATAGCTAAATACTCCATCAAAATTCAATCTTGATACCAAAATAATTGACCCCTTTTTTCTACAAAAGCCAATACAGCTCAAAACTCCATAAAAATTCAATCTTTATAACAAGAACTTTGATGGGATCTATCAAGAAACAAGAAATTATATCAAGAGAGGGAAAAACTCACTTGGGAAACTGGGGCACCAAGAAAACTTATAAATAACACAAGAAATAGAAAGGGGAAGAGAACCCCGCTAACAGTAGCAGACATATTTTTCCTTTTTTGTGCTATATTCTCACAATTTTGAGTAAAATGTAGAAAAGATTGTAACTTTGAGGTTGGTTCTTGATCTTTCAGCAGAGAGTTTTTTGGATTTAGACTTTTGAGTATGGTTCTTGAACTGTCAAGAAAAGAGTTAAAATTAGGAGAAGGGTGTTTTGAAAATGGAAAAGAAAAAAGAATGGGAGATTTTGGAGGAAGAGAGGAAAGTGAAATGAGTGGTGTAGTTGGGTCACAGTTAGTATAGTATATAGTACTCTCAGTAAGAGCATAAGTGCAAAGTGGAGTCACAAAGTCACAGGTATACTATAGGTTAGTGTGAATGTAATTATGTGAGTCATTATTGGCCTCTCAGCTATTTTCAGAAATAAGCTTCCTATGACAGAAAAAAAAAAATTAACCCAATTGCTTATACTAAAAACAGTCAACACAAGTATAATATATACTCCCTCCATTTATTTTTACTTGGCATGTATATTAAAAATTAATTTTCATTTTTACTTGTTATTTTACGCATATCAAGAGAATTCCTATTATACCCATGGTATTTATTAGTCATTTCAAGTCATTTTCTCAAATCCAATAAAATATGCATCAATTAATATGAGTATCATGGTAAATTATGCACTTCATTTATTATTTCTTAAAAGTCGTAAAAAGTCAAAACGTGTCAAGTAAAAGTGAACGGAGAGAGTACATAATTTATGTATTATGCTCGTTTGATATGAGGAACAAGGAATAATTAATCCTAGGATTAAATTCAAGAAGAGTTTATCTCATGTTTGGTTGGGAAAAAATTGTGGTATAATTAATCCCGAAATTAATTATCCCGGGATTGTAATTTTTGTATCCTCATGGAAAGATGGAATAACTAATCTTAGGATAATTGATCTTGAAATAACATCTTTCAACCAAACGAGCCCTATGTGTATAATTATGTATAACAAATATATAATTTATGTATATGACTAAAAATAATATTGAATATGACCAACTATTTGTGTAAACATCCCGACTCAAAGGACTTTTTCTAAAAACTAAAAAAAATTAATAGGTAAATTTGACAAAAACCTAGTAGAATTTTACTCTCTAGAGACATTACTACTTACTTGTATGGCTGCATTCATATCCATGCACATTTTCTGTCTCATTATATGTGTAGACAATTACAATTTTGTCAAATTTAAATCCATAAGAAATTTGGATTTTATCACAAATTAAATATATATTGCTCCAATTAAGTAACATGGACTGGTATAATTGGATTTGTTATTTAAATCCAATTAAATTGATTTAATTGAAGGTCCAATATATTATTGGGCTAGTCCGTCAATTGGTCTTCTATCAAATGGGTCGGCCCATAAGCCTCAAGCCCAATGATCCATTAGGGTTTTCTTGAAGATTACTCCACCTCACGCCTATATAAAGGGGTCAAAGGAGAAGGCTAAGGGACAAGCAAGTAAGCAGAATGAAAGGCTAAAGAAGCTCTGAAGAATAGCATCAAGGTCTCCATCCATATCTGCAATCGTCGTCTGTTGTCAAATTCCAAAGGCAAACTCAAGTCATAGGCGGACGGCTACAAATCTTCTGTTCGTGATAACTCAACACCAAATCCTGGTTCGTGACGACCTTCAAATTGTTCGTGACGTACTACAAATCTGAAATCCGTCAAGTTCAAGATCAAGTTTTCAAGCTCTTGAACCATCATCCGTGAAGAGAAGAATCAGAGGACTACTTCTCTTTAGATTTAGAGATATTTTAGAGATTGTAACCCCATCACTTGAAATTGAATATAATATTTGTTGCTATATTTCTTGTCTTGATTATTATTTTTCAGGAGCGAATTTTAGTTGTTACAAATTTTGGCACGCCCAATGGGACCATCTCTACCTCTCATCTCTTTTCTTCGAAGTTCAAGAACACCAAGATGGACATAATGAAGGTCAATCCCAAATTCAACGTTACTGAGGATGCTGACTCCAAAATCGGATTGGAAGTTGCCATGGAGATTGTTGGCCAAATCAAAAGAAGCAAAGCTGAAATACAAGGATAACAAGTGCTGAAAGTGTCGTCCATAACTCATGTTTTTGGTTCATATTCTCCAAAAAAAGTGAGATCCTCTTCATACATGCTAGAAGAAGGGAACAACATCGCTGAGGTGGTCGAACGAACTTTGGCGCGATTTAGCCTTTCAAAAGAATATCATCATTGGTCCCATAATCCTTTCATATAGAAAGATGATGATGTGTTGAGCTAGCAAATTTGCTCTAATCTCCCCTCTTGTCGCTCCATGCAATAATGTTGGAACTTATGGTGATCACCTTGTCAAGTAATTTGTTCGATCTCTTAAAGAAATTGCTTTCGATTAGTACAACGATCTTGAACCTGTTTCAATCGATAGTTGGGAGCAACTGAAGCAAGAATTTCTTATTCACTTCTACAACACAAGGCACATTGTAAGCATGATTGAACTTACAAATGCTCGCCAGGGTAATGAAGAGCCCGTTGTTGACTTTATCAATCGCTGGAGGAGCTTAAGCCTCAACTGCAAAGACCGTCTTCGAGAAACTTCTGGCATCAAAATGTGCATCCAAGGTATGCATTGGGGCCTTCGCTACATCTTACAAGGAATAAAGCCTAAAACTTTTGAAGATTTGGCCACACGTGCTCATGATATGGAATTGAGTATGACCACAAGTGGAGACCAAAGGTTTCCTGGCTTTGAGCCTCGTGATGAAATAGAAGCAGATGATGTTGAGAATGGGGGCAAATATTCATGCGAAGATGAAACTGAAAAGTCCATGCATGTTGCTACGCTCCTTGACGTATGAGCCTAAACTGCAAGTCTCAACGCTCTTTGACTCATGAGCCTAAACTTCAAGTCACCACACTCCTTGATGCATGAGTCTAAAGTGCAAGTTGCAAAATACTCCTCGATGCATGAGCCTAAACTGCATGTTGCAATGCTCTTTGATACACGAGCCTAAACTGTATGTCACAAAGTTCCTCAAATTCGAGCCGAATCTTTAAGTTATAAAGCTCCACAAATTCAAGCAAAAGTCTTCAAGTTGCAAAGCTCTTCAAATTCGAGTGTCACACCTCCTTTTTTCATCTACACCCCGTAAATGGTATAAAGAAGTTTTTCCAATTAAAGGACAATCGAAACGGGATTTATTTAAAAGATTCAGAGTCGCCACTTGGGAGATTTAGAGTGTCCCAAGTCACCGGTTGAATCCTGAATCGAGGAAAATATGACTCTATAATACAGTCCGCGAACCAAAAATTCGGGTAAGGAATTCTGTTAACTCGGGAAAAGGTGTTAGGCATTCCCGAGTTCCGTGGTTCTAGCACGGTCGCTTAACTGTTATATTCGGCTTAATTATCTGATTTTAAAGTATTTTGAACCTATGTGCAATTTTAACCTTTTAACCGCTTTTAGTCGTTTTTAGGAGTATTGCAACGCTGCTAGAACACCTCTTAAACCACGTCACATAAATGCACCCGCAGTCTTTGACATATTCTAACATTGTTGAGATTTGGATTTGGGTCACATGAAATGCACACCCGAGTTCAAGGAAATTAATTTAAACAGTGCCTAAAACAACCACGCACTTTCAAGTTTGCGAGGGCCATGAGAATTCGCTAAATGGCACGCCTCGATTTCCAAAGAATTAAGATTCATCCAGTGGTGGCCATAGGTTATATATAATCCAAATGTGTGAATGACATGCCTCAAAACTATTCAACTAAAAGAACTAGGGAGATACGTAATAAAAAAACTAATTTGAAAATAACTATCATAACCGCACCACGAAAACGATGCCCTTGATTTAATTATGTGCCTAAAGCTTGATCACCATATTCATAAGTTGTTTGTTCTCTTCCTATGCTTGAGACCAATTGTATGTGTTTAAACTTGCAAAACGGTTTACGTGCAAAATTAGGAAAATATGAATACCATTTGTTTTATGAAATAACCATCATTCCACCCAATGCAAACTCGACTTTGTATATCCTCTTTTAAAATGCCGAAGTCAGTACTCATAAAATCTGTTCGTACTAAGTACACATTTGGCATTTGCCTATTTATTAACATCACAATTTTTATCATATATAATGCACCGAAATGTTTACACAATTATGCAATCATCACTTCAATCTAGACAAACTCATCGCATGAACCAAAACCGCCTTCCATATAACTTCTACACGTTCATTTCTAGTCCAAATCCGAACCATTCTGTTAATTCGCTTGTGATGATTGGGTTTAGACGAATAAAATCAAGCCAATTATTGTCCAAACTTGTGAAAACTATTTACAATTAACAAATCTATACTTGTAATAATGTCAACATCACTTTGTCATAAGAAACGGGTTAATTGCACTCCTAAACTAAGATAGGCAATTTATTATCAAGAAAGGAAACTAGTTTACAAATTGATTTGACAGGAAAATTCACATTACATGTACCACGAACACATAACTGAACCTCTCAGAATACTCCAATACTTTGAACATAATGGGCTATATCAATTCTCCTCTAACTCATGGTTATCCCAATAGCTGTTATCATACAAGATTACATACAAGCATTTATCTTACACAGAATTAAAACAAAGCTCCGATGTTTGACGAAGTATATTATTTTAGTTCCTTGATAGTTCCATACTACCATACATTTGTCTAACATAGTTTAAACACAAAACTTAGCTAATGGTCAATATTCTACCAAGTTCCCCATCTCAGCAGTTCAAAACCAGCTATAACCAATGAACTTCAGAAGCAAGTAAAATTACCATTGAGCTATACTAACTTCAACAGAGGCAAGTTGACTAATAGCTCCCGTTGAGCATATGACATGTCAATTAACTAAAAAAAAAATTAAAACTAAACTAATCGATTTGAATGTGCAGAAAACATATTTGGAACTCCGGATTTTATTTCATTGCAATATCAAAACTTGAGCAAGATAAGTCCAGGGACATGTACCTGAAATATGAAACATGGGAAAACAAATGAAAATCAGTAGCCGAGTAGTATAGCAGCAGAACTCAACGACCAGTAGAGCCAAGTTGAGCAAAAAGTTATGTGCAGCAGGCCCAGAAAAAGTTTGATCGAACAATAAACTTTAACACGTCAAAACCAAACTTTCACAAACTCATTTTTTATCTATTTTTACTCCCCGACGAGTTAAATGCTCTTTCAGAGATTAGAAATATCAAAAATGCAAAGTGATCGATGAAACAGTAAAACAGTATAGCCCTTTTAATTTCAGATTGTTTCTCTTCAATCTCTCTGTTTATTCCTCTCCGTATTCTCTCACTGTGTTTTTCAGTATCTTCAGAGTCCAGCCCCCTTTCTGTATGAACTTAGTATCTATATATAGGCATTCAACTTAATGCATTCCCCACTTTCAATTCTACTTTTCATTTCTTAACTATCCACTAGCTTAATGCTTTCTTAATTAATTCAGTAATGCAATTTCTACCCTACCACCCATTTAGAAGCTTCTCCAGTTAGGTGATAATTAAATAATTCCCACTGTTATCTTAAAGTTTCCTTTTTTTAATAAAAAAACTTGAAATTCATAGACCAATCTGAACCCAATTCACATCATTTAATACAAACAAAATCTACCAGCAGACTGCTTAAACTCTTAATACAGAAAAACGAAACAATTTCAGCCTTTCAACGAAAATTATCAGGAATCAATTCAAGAACTACTGTTATACGAGTTTAAACTACTGAGCAACAAAACAAAAACCAAATAAAATCAACAAACAACCTATTAATTCGAAAAGAATTAAACTAAAAAAATCATAGAACAACTGACCAAATAACATTCTGACAACAGAAAGGAGTAGAAGAAGATAAAAGAAAAAATAGAAAAAATTAAAACCAGGAATACCTACCAAGATTGATTGAACACCGTCTCAAACTAGACCTTCAATGATCTTCGAATTTGTGGCCGAAATAGACCTTAATCGAGTGTTCTCGACTGAGAACACACAACTAAGATCGATTTTTGACCTCAAACCTTTAACATATAATAATTTGGATTTTGGGATTTAGGGTTCGTTTCTTTAAATACAGATTCGAGGGATTCCCGGGATATTCGAGGGATAAGGTTCATGGATTCGGAAAGAGGGGAGTGAGGAGATTCTATGGTGTAAAGATGGAGGAAATTGGGTTAACTAGGGTTCGTGGGTCAAATTTCGATTGAAGATTCGACGATTTTGGCCGTGATTCGAAAGGAACGGTTTGGGGATTTGAGATTATGAGGCGAAGGGGAATCAACAGTGTTAATTTGGGGCTGTTTGGGCCACCGGAACTGCCGTGAGGCGATTTCCGGTGGGCAGGAGGCGGCGGTTCATGGTGGCGTTCTGTTAGGTCTCTGAAGAGATGGGGGGAATGAGATGTGAATGGCCGGGTTTTGGGGGGTTGATATATTGAAAATGTTTGATTTAATTAGGGTCGTTGGATGATTGGAATCCAACGGCTCTGATTAGATCATTAATGGAAACGGGGTCGTTTTGGTTTCAACTGGGGCAGTCCGGGTGTGGGAATGGGTCGAGTTGTGAGGAAAACTTTGGATCGTTCGATATAGATGAACGGACGGTTGAAATCCGTTGAGATCGAAACGACGTAGTTCTGTCCCTATACTACGTCATTTCGATGGTCTCAGAGAGTGGACGTTTGGACCGGGTATGGGGTTTGTGTTGGGCTGGGTTAATTGGATTTAACCGGGCAAATGGAATTGGGCTTATGGATTTAATTAAAAATGGCCTCACATTCCTAATTTCTTGTTTTCCTTTCTTATTTTTATTTTATTTTTTCAATTTTCCTTCTAATAAAAAGAAACCTTGACCAAATTATCCTAAAAACTAACTAACTCAAATAATTAAATTAAAAGAGAGTCACACAATTGACATTAAATACTTAAAAATGTAAAGTACGTTATTTTTTGTGAATTTTTTATTTTTGTAAAAATAACATTTTACTAAATTAACAAAAAATGTAAAATCAAATTCTAAGTGTAGATGCTATATTTTTGGTATTTTTTTTAATGCATTATTAAAATTAAATATGCAAACAATCAAGAAAATTGCACAGTAATTCCTAGAATAACACATAATTAAAGAAAAGGTCTAATTTTGAGAATTCTTTTGGAGTAATTCATGTGAGGAAAATATCACGTGCTCACAGCTGCCCCTCTTTGCCCGGAAACATGAAGAGTTTTCGTGCAAAGATAAAGTGAGTGGATATGAGCGATTTTTGCCCGTTCGAATACTCCGTGGGAAGCATTTTTGAAAGATTTGACCGAACCTCTGCTTCAAAGGTTTCCTACATATCCTTGGCTATAAAAGAATCATGTCAATGTAGTTCAGGATATTTCGGTAGCTGGGACTACCATGAAGCTGTGGTTTCACTGTTACTACTGCTGATACTGCTCACTGACCTCCTTATTACATCATGACAAAAATGAAGAAGCTAGACTAAGCTATAATCTATGCTTTACAAAGAGTTATTTTCAAACTTGGCCTTGTGACTATTGTTGCCTTGTTGACTTGTATTTTCCTTAGGAGTTCCTTTGTGGCTGACTTGCACGGTATTTTTTTGAAATGTTTTCCCTTCTTCTCCAGGCAGGTACCTGACTGCTAAACCTTTTAAATGTCGTCCTTTGATTATTGTTGCCTTTCATCTGTTCTCCAGGTGGGCTCCTGATTACTGAAACTTGAATTGCTTCTTCCCTTCGTTCTCCAGGTGGGCTCCTGACTGCTGAAATTTCAACTGTATTCCCTTGTTTTCCAGGTGGACACCTGATTGCTGAATCTTCCACTGCCTTTCCTTGTTCTCCAGGTGGACTCCTGATTGCTTGAACTTGAATTGCTTTTTCCCTTCGTTTTTTCAGGCGGGTTCCTGATTACTTGAAATCTGGATGGTATCCCCTTGTTCTCCAAGTGGGCTCCTGACTACTGCGCTTGAAAGTATTCCCTGCTCTCCAGGCGGGCTCCTGACTTCAAAATAGACAAACCAAGAATTTAAAAGCTAATATTTAAATTGTACTCCCATGTTCTCCAGGCGGGCTCCTGACTGCTGCGCTTGAATGTATTCCCTGCTCTCCAGGCGGGCTCCTGACTTCAAAATAGACAAAACAAAGAAAATTTTCTGCCCCAGTTTGGGTATCTAGGCACATATGCAAGTGTAAAACGAACCACATTACCAAATATCAATAAGCATTTGAAAACTAGGTTCCGTTATCCAGGCGGTCCTGACAACTCTTGACAATTTTAAATCTAAGCTATATCTTTTAAAGGTGTGACTTCCGCTAAATCTTGTTATTTAATGAAAACTCTCAAAGCTAGGTCCCATTGTTCAGGAGGGTCCTGAGAATTTCCGACTAAATTGGGAAAAGGCAGAAAAAGATGGCGTTTCTGCTTGGGGAAAACGTTGAGGAAATAGAAAATCATAATCATTAATCCGGGAAAGAAGAGAAGTCAGAATCTTTGTTCTCATGGGGTAATGTCCAAAGTGTATCTCAAACATACAAACTTCAAAGTTCCACTTATAATCTTCTAGGGTGCACTCATGCCAAATTCCGTTACTCATGATTATTTTGAATTTTAGACTAAGTCCTATTTTCCAGGAGGGTCATGAGAATTTTCGCGATCAAATCTGCCTAGTACTTACTCTTCCTACGGATGATTTCCCGAAACAAATGCCATTTTTGCCCATGTTTCAAATCAAAGAAAATTTCGTCAGTTTAAAACGTGGTGGTTCATCGTGGCATTCCTGCTGGAGGTGGTTTTCTCTTTGTCATTCTTTGCTTCGTCCAACTGCCTTGAACTGATCAAAAAGATCGTTTTGACCTCCTAACTGATCCTTAACTGCAAGATCCCCAACTGCTATTCTCTCCTCCTGACCTTTCTGCCTGAAACCGTACATCTCCCACGACATTACTGAACCATTCCACAGTTTTAACTTTAGATTACACCATAGGTCCATTTTTCATCATATCCTCTTTGGCATGTTCTAGCTGCATTTTGCTTTGTGCAATTCCGGAACTGGTAGTAAGCTTTGAAATTCCTTCTTACAAGGCTAAACTTGGTAGAGCTTTAGAGAAGTAAAATTAACAGCAATGAAATGCAAGGATTTTAAGAATAAAGAAAAGAATCCAAATTTGGATGACTATTGGAGACAAGAAAAGGGACTTATCTGAGCGGAATCACCGGCACTAATGATCATGGTATGCATTTGGATTAATCAGCCCAGTCTATTTAACCAATCTCCTTTCCAATTGTTTTACTTTGTTCTCCAAGATTTCCACAACCCAATTTACTTTCCGCCAACTTACGGACATTGTTCGACTTGCAGTGCCCTGAAGGGTTTTCACCGACAAACCTCTCTCATTTGTTTTCTCTCAGCTTTCGTCGCCTCATGGTGCCCACGAAGGTTTTCACCAATAAGACTCTCTCATTTTTATTTTCTCTCAGCTTTCGTCGCCTCATGGTGCCCATGAGGGTTTTCACCAATAAGACTCTTTCTTTTTTTTTGATTTTTCTTACTTAAACTAGAGTGTTGCCCCTAATATGAATTCTCTTTACATTGCTCGACCTGGCATCTCTAGAAGACTGATCGGAAGGTCTTTCTTTGGACTGTAATATGGGCTTTTGGATGAGGTTAGAAAGAAAGGGTATCAAAGGCTCAAAATAATTTTGACACGGGTTTAAAATTACAACTCTTGGAATCACATTTCTTATTACAAGTACAACTTCTGCCCCAGTTTCTTGCTTGGGTATCTTTTGATATTTTATTTTACTATAACCGAGCCGGGAAGCTGCCTACGTATCCTTAACAGGAATCAGGTCAAACGTAGTTCACACATGAATTTCCTTGTTTGTTATACTTTTTACTTCTTTTCTTTTCTCTTTTTCTTTTCTTTCTTTTTCTCTCTTTTTCGTTATTGATTCCAAAAGAGGGGTATGAAAGAAATAAATAAGGCTCAAAAGGGGGAACAAAGGGTGAAGTATTTAGATAGCAGAACAAAGTGCCTTCGTCATTCCAATCTTCGAAATAATGTCAAATACAAACAATCAACAGTTATAACAAAGAAATCATACATAATATCTTTTTACGGCATCAGAATTGATAGCCATGTCTATGCATTTTCCTTCGATATCTGTTAAACATAGAGCACCATTGGACAATACTCTGGTCACAACGAATGGCCCTTGCCAATTTGAGACGAACTTGCCTTTCGCTTCAGTCTGGTGTGGAAGGATACGTTTCAGCACCTGCTGGCCCACTTCAAACTTCCGTGGACGTACCTTTTTGTTGTATGCTCTTGCCATTCTCTTTTGATATAACTGGCCATGACACACTGCTGCTAATATTTTTTCATCAATCAAATTCAACTGCTCCAAACGGGTTTTGACCCATTCATTATCATCAATTTCAACCTCAGCGACAATCCGAAGGGACGGGATTTCAACTTCCGCAGGTATCACTGCCTCAGTTCCATATACCAACAAATAAGGAGTTGCACCTACTGAAGTACGGGCAGTAGTGCGATAACCCAGCAACGCAAACGACAATTTTTCATGCCATTGGCTGGAACTTTCTACCATTTTCTGAAGTATCTTCTTTATATTTTTGTTGGCTGCCTCAACTGCTCCATTCGCCTTGGGACGATATAGGGTAGAATTGCGATGTGTAATCTTAAACTGTTGGCATACCCCTTCCATCAATTTACTGTTAAGATTAGCACCATTATCCGTGATGATCACCTTTGGGATTCCGAATCGACAAATGATATTTGAGTGAACGAAATCGACCACTGCTTTCTTGGTCACCGATTTGAAAGTTTTGGCCTCAGCCCACTTGGTGAAATAATCAATGGCTACTAGAATGAATCTATGCCCGTTGGATGCTGCTGGCTCAATTGGTCTAATGATATCCATGCCCCAAGCAACGAAGGTCCATGGTGCCGACATCATGTGTAATTCCGATGGTGGAGAATGAATCAAATCTCCGTGTATCTGGCATTGATGACATTTGCGCACAAAACTGATACAATCTCGTTCCATGGTGAGCCAATAATAACCTGCTCGGAGAATTTTCTTTGCCAGCCCATACCCGCTCATATGTGTGTCACACCTCCTTTTTCCGCCCCGCGAGGGGACAAGGGAGTTTTTTCCAATTAAAGGACAATCGAAACGGGATGGTTTTATTTATTTCAGAGTCGCCACTTGGGAGATTTAGGGTGTCCCAAGTCACCAATTTTAATCCCGAATCGAGGAAAAGAATGACTTTATATTACAGTCTGCGTACCAGAAATCCGGATAAGGAATTCTGTTAACCCGGGAGAAGGTGTTAGGCATTCCCGAGTTCCGTGGTTCTAGCACGGTCGCTCAACTGTTATATTCGGCTTGATTATCTGATTTTTATACAAATTGAACATATGTGCAAATTTTAACTTTTAACCGCTTTTGTCGTTATTATTATTTTACAAGAATTGCAACGTCGTGAAAATATATCTCGAACCACGTTACATCAATGCACCCGTGGCTATCGATATATCTCGACTCGGTTGAGATTTGAATTTGGGTCACATAAATGTGCACCCGATTTAAGGAAAATAAATTATTAGAGGCGCGCCTAAAGCAACTAGCGTCTTGTTATTTTGATGAAGGTCGTAAAAATTCGTTAAACGGCACATCCCGAATTCTAAATACTTTGATATATACATACATTAGAGGGCCCCGCAACTTTTATACATTTTGTTTGTCGAGGCTCGTCTCATTCTTGTTTTTAAAAGGAATTTGCGACGTTATGGACATGCATCTCGAACCACGTCACAATCAATGTACCCGTGATTATAAACACATCTCGAATCCGTCGGGATTTGGATTTGGGTCACATAAATGCGCACCCGAATTTAAGAAGGTAAAAATATTAAATACGCGCTTAAAGAGGCTATCGCGTTATTATTCCGGGAGGGTCGTGAGATTTGCTAAACGACCCACCTTAGGGACTGAATGCTTCAATATATACATTTAACGAGGGCCCCGCAGCTTGTGCGTTTTTTATTTGTCGAGGCTCATCTCGTCCTTATTTTAAAAGGATATTCTATAGCAACTACGTTTCTTGTCGCGTTTGTCTCTACTAATTGAAAACAGAGATAGTCCTAGTTAATTACATGCTTGCAAGTTATCTATAACAGAATTCCGAGTGCTTGCGCAAAATCAGAAGCACGGCCACGTACACAGTCAACCGAGCAAGTATTAAGGGCCCAAACCCAACCCACGCAGTAGCGGTTGGGCCTGGGCCACTGTTTTTCGATGAGAGCCTGCTTGGCTCGCTCGACTTGGGCTCAACCTTCGTGAGGTTGAGATTGCAAGCTCTGTGTTTTTTTTTATCTTAAAACATGGTTTACCAGTTATATGAGGCAATTTATCAGAAGGGAAAGAACTTAACTAGTAGTGTACGATTTTCATGCTTGGCATACATTACAGAATTATACTACACCATTAAACTAAATCTAAGATACAACCTACTGCATTGGGCATACTTTTATCACCAACCTATATACACAGTCTAACATTCAACTACCATACATTGACATTTATTATGCATGAGGACTATCTCCAGTATCCAAAACAAGAATGTAAACTATTATACATTATATGAGGTCTAACATAATAGTCTATGTATATATAAACATCTGCAGATCTTCTATTTTACATTCATGCTCAAACCTTTCAAGTTACAGTGGTAGTATATTTGTATACCTGGGATAGAGGAGCAAAAGAAGAAGAAAGATGATCAGCTGAGTGATACACAACAAGCACAACAGCAGGTAAACAACACAACACAGCAACAACCAAAACAGCCACAATGATGAAGCTCAACAAGTGGTCGAGCAATGGACAGACAATCCCAGAAAACAGAGCAGAGAGATAGCAGGAAACCCAAGATATCGAAGGTAACAGCAACAGACAATCCAATAACTCCAAAGCTCAACAAATAACCACTACAGTTCCGATATTCAGGAAGACTAAAACTCAATCCACAGCACACAGAAAACTCAGTGTAGTAACAATCACAGCAGAAAACACACAGCCTTCTCTTAATGGAACAGTAATAAACCTAGTTAGGATGACCAGCTTGATTTCTTATGCAGTTTTTGGACAGTGATTTAGTTAAAGTGTTTCTGAAAATTTCTTTTTGTTTTTTCAGTTTTCTTCAACTCACAGGACCCCTCTCAAGACTAAAATAAAATGAATCCCCCCTTCTAATGGAAGGTCTGCCTCTTTTATAGCCTAACCTTAACACTTTACAGTCTGTTTGACAACTCGAAATTCCCCTCCCCTGCTGTTTTTCCACTCAACTATTTTAAATAAACAAACTCCCATCAGATCCCTGACAGCCCCTCTCTATTTTTTGTTGTTAAAGTGTCCTAATCTCTTATTTATTTAGCCAAAGTATGGGCAACAGGAATATAATCTGACAGCACATGCTGTCCAATTATTTTAATTCCTTAAAGCTAACCATACACATGCTGCCCACAGTCTAAGCCAAGAGAACATGCTATCCAAATAAGATCAAAGTCTGAACTGCCATTATAACCTACCCCCTAGATGTTCTTTAATTCAAATTGAACAAAACCAATAGGCAATACAATTCAGTTCCTAATGGGATTCAAATACAATCACAACAAAAATAAACAACACGAATCAAGTTGTTACCATTAATGACTGAAACTAATTGACGACATACATCGACTCGACTATATTAATCGTAATACATAACAATCAATCGTTCTATAAACAACACGTACAGAGTCCCGAATGACTTCAGACAACTTTGTTCAATCACTGGGGACCTATATGAATTAACTTATTTGATGACTAATCTAATTGACGATCATGTATATCACAGAATACATTCAGAACACACATAGAAAATCAACCGACCAAATAAAAGGTCTTTGACAAAGATGGAAGAAATCCGAATGAAAAATAACAAAAATAACAAACAAACACAACGAAACATGTTGACAACTTAATTAGCAGTTGAATAAAACAAAAAGGAAAAGAAAAACTTACCGAAAAATGTCCAAATAAAATTGACCCAAATCTGACTCAACTTTGACCCCTTGAGGCCGAACAAACTTTAATCAGGGTGTTCTCACACGAGAACACCTTGGTTAAGGTCTATTAGACCTCAAACCCCGTTAAGACTGGCCGGTTTCCAAGGCTATTCATGTTCTAGGTTTTGGATTCTCAGATTTGAGATTCTAAGAGTTGTGGGTAGATTCGGACCAAACCAAGCCTGGTTTGGTCACGAGGGGGTCAGGGGAGTGTCTGGTATGAAGATGGTGAGGTTTGGCATAGGTCAGAGTTCGACTCGAATCTTCAAATGAAGATTCGAGACGAAGGAAGGTGATTCGAGGCTAGGGGGTAACAGATCCATGTTCAGGAGAGTGAGGTGGTCCTAGGGTGTTCAGGAGGTGGTCATCGGCGTTCATGCCGCCGGGTTTTGGTGGAAGGGAAACTAGGGCGGCTGCTAGGGTTTCGGGGGTTCAGGGCTTGGTGAAGGAGATGAGTGAAAGGGGGGTTCGGATATGGGGCGTGGGGTGTGAGGGAAGGCTTATATACGGAGTAGAGGATTGGATCTGAGCCGTTAGATTAGATGATCTCAACGACTTGGATCTGATGGTGAGGGGTGAGACGAGGTCGTTTGGCATTAAAACGGGGTCGTTTGGATTTAAGTGAAGGGTTGGGTTGGACCGGCTAAACAGGTCGGGTTACGGGTGCGGATGTGGACCGTTGGATGGGTGTGGTTGAACGGCTCAGATCAGACACTTGATGCGGCGTCGTTTCGGGAGGTGCCTGGGCAGGTCATGTTTGGACTGGACTTGTGTCCTTGGACGTGGCTGATGGGCTGAACTTGGGCCTCAATTCAAAAATGGGCCCAAGTCCGATTTGCTACACCATTTGAATTCTTTTTCTTTTGTTTCCAATTTTAAAAATACAACTAAATTAAAATGAACTTGCAACATCCAACTAATCAATACTTGACACAATCATTTGCACACATACTAAAAAAAATTCTAAATGGTTAAATCACAACCTGAAATAAAAAATGCACACATATTTTTGTGAATTTTCTTTCTTTTTAATGACCGAATTATGGTTTTAATTACCCTGACATACATGCTTTGTATTTTGATCGGTAAGATTAAATGCAAAATGGACAGACCCACAAATGACTAACAGCACATGTCACGGAAAAATGACAAATTGCACAGCGAGGCCATTTGTCACTATTTTTTGTTTTCTTTTGGAGTGATTGTCCGTGAAGCAAAAATCACGTGCTTACAGCTGCCCCTATTTGCACGAAGACACGAAGGGTTTTCGCGCAAAGATAAAGCGAGCGATTTTTGCCCGTCCGAATACTCCGTGTGAAGCATTTTTTTGAAAAAGGTTTTGACCGAACCTTTGCTTCAGAGGTTTCCTACATATCCTGGGCTGAACAGGAATCAGGTCAATGTAGTTCGGGAAATTTTTGTAGCTGGGACTACCGTGTGACTGTAGTGCTCGCTGCTGTTGTGCGCTGTTGCATGCTGCTGTAGGATGCTACCGCTCAACCGATCTCCTTGTTACATTGTTCTGAAAGGAAAAACAAGAAGCTAAGCTAGACTATGGGTCATGAGGTCTCATCTATCTTCAACTTGTTCTTGTTGCCTTGCTTTCTTATCGGCTAACGCTTTCCTCCGATGCCTTTATTTTGTGAACTTGGGGGATGATACTGGTCCTTCGCCTTTTCTGAATGCCAGTTTCCACCACTTCGCTTGATCTGTTGGGGGAACATGGCCCTCTTCTTTAAGCCTTTCAATGGTTTCTTCAGTGGTATTTTCTTCATCAAAATTGTTATGTTGGGCATGCTATAACGTTCCCAAACTGCTCCTTTCGAGACGCGTTCCTTCTTCCTTCTGAATCGCGCGCTTGCCTTTGCAGCCTTCCGCTTCTTGGTGCTGGGGATTTTATTGTTTCCTGCTTGAGGATCTCTGTTGTAACCCTCCGCCTTCAGGTGGGGTTACTGATTCCAAAACCTAGAGCTGAAAAGTATTCCAGCATTTTACTGGTGGGCGACCTAGAACTTAAAAGTATTCCCGCATTTTACTGGTGAGCGACCTAGAACTTAAAAGTATTCCCGCATTTTACTGGTGGGCGACCTAGAACTTAAATGTATTCCCGCATTTTACTGGTGAACGACCTAGAACTGAAACGTATTCCCGCATTATACTGATGGGCGACCTAGAACTTAAATGTATTCCCGCATTTTACTGGTGGGCGACCTAGAACTGAAATGTATTCCCGCATTATACTGGTGGGCGACCTAGAACTTAAAAGTATTCCCGCATTTTACTAGTGGGCGACCTAGAACTTAAAAGTATTCCCACATTTTACTGGTGGGCGACCTAGAACTTAAAAGTATTCCCGCATTTTACTGGTGGGCGACCTAGAACTGAAATGTATTCCCGCATTTTACTGGTGGGCGGCCTAGAACTTAAAAGTATTCCCGCATTTTACTGGTGGGCGACCTAGAACTTAAAAGTATTCCCGCATTTTACTGGTGGGCGACCTAGAACTTAAATGTATTCCCGCATTTTACTGGTGGGCGACCTAGAACTTAAATGTATTCCCGCATTTTACTGGTGGGCGAACCTAGAACTTAAAAGTATTCCCGCATTTTACTGGTGGGCGACCTAGAACTTAAAAGTATTCCCGCATTTTACTGGTGGGCGACCTAGAACTTAAATGTATTCCCGCATTATACTGGTGGGCGACCTAGAACTTAAAAGTATTCCCGCATTTTACTGGTGGGCGACCTAGAACTTAAATGTATTCCCGCATTTTACTGGTGGGCGACCTAGAACTTAAAAGTATTCCCGCATTTTACTGGTGGGCGACCTAGAACTTAAATGTATTCCCGCATTTTACTGGTGGGCGACCTAGAACTTAAAAGTATTCCCGCATTTTACTGGTGGGCGACCTAGAACTTAAATGTATTCCCGCATTTTACTGGTGGGCGACCTAGAACTTAAATGTATTCCCGCATTTTACTGGTGGGCGACCTAGAACTTAAAAGTATTCCCGCATTTTACTGGTGGGCGACCTAGAACTTAAAAGTATTCCCGCATTTTATTGGTGGGCGACCTAGAACTTAAATGTATTTCCGCATTTTACTGGTGGGCGGCCTAGAACTTAAAAGTATTGAAATTGTTTCCCCGTTCTTCCGAGAAAATTTTTGACAATCGGCAGAAAATTTTCTGCCCCGGTTTTTGGTGATTTCCCTGGCGTTGCGTCTTGCTGCCATCATCAATCCTTTGTTTTCCTGTAGCAGACAAAAGGATTTAGTTAGTTTTAATCGTGGTGGGAGGAGGTGCCTTTCCGGCGGATGATTTTTCTCCCTTCCCCTTTTCTTGCTCTATGCCTCCATAATTGGTTGGTGGACAAAATTGCTTGCTGGGGGTATCCGGCCTGCTGGGGATTGGTTTTCAATTTATCCCCTTTTCTGCTTTCTCTTTACAGTACATGCTGTGGGAGTCTGCTCTTACTCCCGAAACCACTCCCTTTAGGAGTTTACTTCCTCCAAAACCGCGGGGCACAACGTTGCATTGCCTGGGGCCAGCCTTTTAGACTGTTGGGGTTATCCTGCATTTGATGAATCCCCCTTCGGTCTCTGGTAGTAAGCTTTGAAAAATCCTTTTCAAGACAAAATTTTAGGAAGAAAAATAAAAGATAGAAAAGGGAGAAAATCTTTCT